>NC_040251.1:5883794-6066294 GCF_001444195.1 Xiphophorus couchianus
TCTGTCTGTGAATAGTGAGTTGTGCTATTTAAGTAAGTAGTCTATGATAACGATGCTAACAACAAGCTAACTCATGTTATTTCTATCAGCTTGGATCTGCCGGTAAATTTCTGTAAGTTTCTGTAAATAAAATTCATGCTGGAGTTGGACATTAATGTTGAGTGGTTGTAGGTCAACGATTCGCTCTGATCTACAGAAACCTCCATGTCCGTCTCTGGACACCAATATACTTCGACAGACATGAACCATGTGGGGGAACCGTTACAGCTCACTGTGACTGAATGGCTGGGGAGGTTATATTTAATTTATTTAGCTTTTTCTTTAGCATGAAAGTCCCACTAAATAAACATGATCTTTTCTGTCCATGACTTGGCACTGAGCTAGCTGCTAACATTAGCATTCTGAGGACAACCAAGCTAGGGCATAAAAATAATATATCTTGCCTTACATATGAATGCTGGTCTTTCTAAGTAACTGTCCAATAAAATATCTGAAAATACTATTTAAACGATGCGATCGTTGCCTGTTAGAAAGTGGCTGCAAACTCTGGCGTCGTTAGTTTCTGCACCTCCTGTTTTTAGCTGTAGATTGTTGATCCATTTTTCTGGTAAGATTTTTTAAATTAACTCCCTTGTGACCGACTACCTTCGAAACAAAAAATAACCTTTATCTTTCTCTCTATTAGAACGGCTGGAACAACCGTACAGGACTCAGACTGTAGACATTTTAATGCTGGATCAGCAGAAATAAATGGGCTCCATTTACTTCCAGCCCTCCAACTGCACTGATGTTGGTGCTACGTCATCTGGAACCCAGCAATATAGTAAAAAGAATTGGTCTAAGGACAGAGCCCTGAGGAACTCCATCAGTGTGAGGCAGATTTCTCGTTGACATGAACAAACTGGGCAGCAGCAGATTGTTTTTCCAAGTTAAGTATGACTCCTTCAGATATGATGAGCGCCATTTTCTCAAATTTCCTGGAGTTCAATCACCAGCTGATTCTCTGGATCATAACCGGTTCAGTTCTGCAGAACCAGACCTGCTGTTTGTATTTCTGAGAGGAAAACTCACAAAGACGAGAGCCGGGGAGGTGGAGGAGGTAGATTAGGGTGGGGTCTTCACGCCGATTAAACACACACACACACACCCATCTCAGTCGAGTGGAGTGTGAATAAAGCGTCCTTGATCTGAACCAACTGCTGAGCCCCCCCTCTATTCTTAAAGTCGCCCACCCCCATTCCTAAAATTCCCCCCAACACACACACACACACACACGCTTATACACACACACACACACCCTCCCCCTGCGTTTCAGATCACACACACACACCCAGAGTGTGTTTTAGCTGGAGGAGATATTAATAATCCATAAAGAAGCTGGTTTCTCTCAATTGCTCCCAGCGGACCCTCAGCAGCTGTCTCACTGGTTCTGGACCGGTTCTGGATGGGTCTTATCAGAACACATTGAAGCTTTGTTGACACAGAGTTAATGAACGGTGAACAAACAGACGAACGATTCTACTTCCTGTTTCCTCACCTGGAGAAAGGAGTGGAGAGTTTAACCGGATCCGATCCGGTTCTGGATCAGTTCTGGTCCCAGAACCTCTTCCAGCTTTTCTGTGAACTTTGTGTTTAAACTGAGGATCATCAGAGACTCAGACAGTAATGGATCAGAACCAGACCGGGACGAGGTCGGGTTCTGGTCCTTTGTTTTCCGGTGAGGTTCTGACCCGGCTGGAAAGTCTCAGCAGTGATTTGCATCCCGTGAGTCGTCCTCTGTCCAGCAGGACGGTCCGTCCCCATGAGACACAGCGTCTCTTTGTGTCTTTGTGTCCCGCCGCCTGCAGTGAAAGAGGAAGTTCCTGACAAAGAGCCGCTGTACCGACGGCTGCTCCACTTCCTGACCCGAAAACAGCCAGATACCCCCACAGACACCAGAACCCCCCACCGAAACCAATCCCCCCCTCCCACAGACACCAGAACCCCCACACCGGGACAAACCCCCCCACCCAAACCAAACGCCCTCTGACACCAGAACCATCTTTTTCAAAGTGTCTATTTCAAGTTTTCTAGGTTTTATTATGTCATCAAAGACATACCTGGAGTGTCACCTTGACAAATTCTCCAGTCTCCATGGCAACCATTCAGCTGTTAAAACGCCTGGGTGGACCTAGCCCCGCCTTCAAGGCGCAGCTCCGCTCCTTCACTCTGCTCCTTCAGACTAGCCAGCAGCAATTAGCAAACAGCTGAGGTCATTAAAGGAGCTGCTGCTGCTCAGAGCGATGCTGGTAAAAACATAGAGGAGCCATGTTGGATGACTTCCTGGAGGCGGAGCTTCAGAAAGAGCAGAAGTTTTTAGATTTAATTCCGAATCGCAATAAATGAGAATCACGATTTTTGTGTGACTCAATCTTGTGGCGCCCCCTGCTGGCCGGACTCGGACCCAGACCTGGGGTCTCGTCCAGGATCTGGGTGGTGATCTGGTCTGTGCAGGTGAAAGGTCAAGCTCTGGATCCACCAGATCCCTCAGGCAATTATCAGGAACTAACGACATTCTGAAGAACCATTTACATCAAAATGTTTCAGACTCCGGAACCGTTACCGTGGTAACATGGACAGAGCCATGTTGGATCCGGGAACCATGGATGTGGTCAGTTCAGCAGACATTGCCATGGCAACCTCAACAGACAGTAACCGCCTCATCTCGTGTGCTTCTGTAGATTATGGGATGTTTCATAAACGGACCAGTTACAGAACCGGGCTGGTTCCTATGGGTCCGGTTAGTTCTTCAGAACCATGTGACGGACTCGGCGAGGTCGGTCCGGTGATGAAGAGCGTCTCCTCTCTGATGATTACGCTTCTCGCACATTTGGACCCAGTGAGAACTGACCCCAGTTGACATCTCAGCTTTGTTAACTGCTGAGGGACTGAAGGTGGGGGCATTAAGGGTCTCTGAGCTGCTGTTTGGAGTCAGTTAACACCCCTCCACACACACACACACACACACACACACACACAGACACACACACACAGCCAGAGCTCCTGCTGCTCTAAATGCACTGTCCCTTTAAATGACGGCTTGGTGCAGATTACAGGCGAGGGAATAATGTCGCTGCATCAGGCTGATGATCACCCTGCGCTCCTCAGTGCGTGTATAATTGGTATGTTGCAGTGCAGCTGTCTCCATTCACCAGCTTCAGTTTCACCAAACTTAGAAACACTTAGACTCCTCAGGAACCCGGTGTCAAGGGGTCTGGCAGGTTAGTACCGATCTGACGAGTCGGTACCAGTACAATCAGAGAAACCGGGCTGATGTTTACCTCCACTGTGTTAGTTTGATCATGTGATGGAGATGCAGTGGAGGATCGTGGGCAGTGATGTCTGTGGTTCTGGTTGGGTCCAGATCGACCAACCTGGACTCATCTGGGACAAACAGAGATCCGTTTAAATTCAGAACCAGAGGAGTCCAAACATGTTCAGGTTGTCGTGGTAACAGTCAATACAAATTACGGACAGGTGAGGCAATGCCTGCAGGTGTGAACTTTATCTGAGATCAGAGGGGATGTGTTTCCATCCATCCATCCATCCATCCATCCATCCATCCATCCATCCATCCATCCATCCATCCATCCATCCACCCACTTAACCGGGGTCGGGTCGTGGAGGTAGCAGCTTAGGAAAGGAGGCCCAGACTTACCTCCCCAGCCACTAGTTCCAGTTCCTCCAGGGGAATCCCAAGGCATTCCCAGGCCAGCCGAGAAACTTTTATTTTTTACCCCTCCTAGGGGTCTTTTGTGGGCTCTAGTGTCCCTTATATGAAAGTAGACTGACAGGAAATGGGGAAGAAAAGAGGGAAGACACGTGGCAAACACCATCGGGCCCGAGAGTTGAACCCGCGACGGCCGCGTCAAGGACCCAAGCCCTTCAAACATGGGCCGCGCCACCCCCTACGCCACCACGACACGCCCGCCAGCCAAGAAACATTGTCCCTCCAGCGTGTCCTGGGTCTTCCCCTCCTCCTGGTGGGACCTGAACTCCTCACCAGGAAGGCGTCCAGGAGGCATCCTGACCAGATGCCCCTCAACTGGCTCCTCTCAATGTGAAGGAGCAGCGGCTCTACTCTGAGTCCCTCCAGGATGACTGAGCTTCTCTCTCTAAGGGAGAGCCCAGCCATCCTATGGAGAAAACCCATTTCGGCCGCTTGTATCCTCGATCTCATTCTTTCGATCACGACCCAAAGCTCATGACCATAGATGAGGGTGGGAACGTAGATCGACCGGTAAATCGAGAGCTTCGCTTTCTGACTCAGCTCTCTCTTCACTACGACAAACTGGTACAGCGCCCGCTTGATGGCAGATGCTGCACCAATCCGCCTGTTGATCTCCCGCTCCCCTCTTCCTCCATTCGTGAACAAGATCCCGAGATACTTGAACTCCTCCACTTGGGGCAGGACACCGCCCCCCCTGACCCGGAGAAGGCACTCTACCCTTTTCTGGCTCAAGACCATGATGGCCTCGGATTTGGAGGCACTGATCCTCATCCCGGTCGCTTCACACTCGACTGCGAACTGCTCCAGCAAGAGCTGCAGATCACGACCCGATGAAGCAAAAAGCAGAGATGAGATCCTAAGGCCACCAAATCGGATCCCCTCAACACCTTGGCTGGTCTAGAGATTCTGTCCATGAAAGTGATGAACAGAATCGGTGACAAAGGGCAGCCCTGGCGGAGTCCAACTCTCACCGGAAACGAGCCCGACTTACTGCCGGCAATGCGGACCAGACTCTGACACCGGTCATACAGGGACCTGACAGCCCGTATCAAAGGGCCCGGTACCCCATACTCCTGGAGAACCCCCCACAGGGCTCCCCGAGGGACACGGTCGAACGCCTTCTCCAAGTCCACAAAACACATGTAGACCGGTTGGGCGAACTCCCAGAACCCTCCAGGACCCTGCCGAGGGTGTAGAGCTGGTCCAGTGTTCCACGACCAGAACCAGAACCACCCTGCTCTTTCTGAATCCGAGGTTCGACTATCCGACGGACCCTCCTCTCCAAGACCCCTGAATAGACCTTGCCAGGGAGGCTTTAGAGTGTGACCCCCCTATAATTGGAGCACAACCTCCGGTCCCCCTTTTTGAACAGGGGGACCACCACCCCAGTCTGCCAATCCAGGGGAACTGCCCCTGATGTCCATGTGATATTGCAGAGTCATGTCAGCCAACACAACCCTACAACATCCAGAGCCTTAAGGAACTCCGGGCGGATCTCATCCACCCCCGGGGCCTTGCCACCAAGGAGCTTGTTAACCACCTCGGCGACCTCGTCCCCAGAGATTGGAGAGCCCAACCCAGAGTCCCCAGGCTCCGCTTCCTCAGTGGAAGGCATGTTGGTGGGATTGAGGAGGTCTTCTAAGTACTCTGCCCACCGGCCCACAACGTCCTGAGTAGAGGTCAGCAGCACACCATCCCCAGTATAAACGGTGTTGGTGCTGCACCGCTTCCCCCCCTGAGTCGCCGGATGGTGGACCAGAATCGCCTGGAAGCCGCACGGAAGTCTTTCTCCATGGCCTCTCCGAACTCCTCCCATGCCTGAGTTTTTGCCTCAGCAACCACTGGAGCCGCTTCGCCCGCCGGGACCCATCAGCTGCTTCTGGAGTCCCACAGGCCAAAAAGCCCCAATAGGATTCCTTCTTCAGTCTGACAGCATCCCTCATCGAAGGTGTCCACCAATGGGTTCGAGGGTTGCTGCCGCGACAGGCACCGACAACCTTGTGGCCACAGCTCCGATCGGCCGCCTCGACAATGGAGGCACGGAACATGGTCCACTCAGACTCCATGTCCCCCACCTTGTCATTCTGTCGAGATTCTGTCAAGGTGGGAGAGTTAAAGCTCCATCTCACGGGAGACTCTGCCAGACGTTCCCAGCAGACCCTCAACACGTTTGTGCCGCCAGGTCTGACCGGCTTCCTCCCCCACCACCAGAGCCAACTCACCACCAGGTAGTGGTCAGTGGACAGCTCCGCACCTCTCCTCACCCGAGTGTCCAAGACATACGGCCGCAGATCCGATGAAATGATGACAAAGTCAATCATTGAACTGCGGCCTAGGGTGTCCTGGTGCCAAGTGTACATATGGACACCCTTATGCCTGAACATGGTGTTCGTTATGGACAATCCATGATGAGCACAGAAGTGCAACAACAGAACACCATTCGAGTTCAGATCAGGGGGCCATTCCTCCCAACCACGCCCGTCCAGGTCTCACTGCCTACGTGAGCATTGAAGTCCCCAGCAGAACAAAGGAGTCCCCAGGAGGGGCACTCTCCAGTACCCCCTCTAGGGACTCCAAGAAGGGTTGGTAATCTGAACTGTCGTTTGGCCCATAAGCAGAAACAACCCTGAGGCTACCCTCTCATTCACTGGGGTAAACCCCAACGTTCAGGCGCTGAGATGGGGGGCAACCCGCCCTCAGCCACCATCCATCCCACACTGCACCTGACCCCTTTGGCCACTCCCACAGGTGGTGGGCCCATGGGAAGAGGGACCCATGTCTCCTCGTCTTGGGTGACCCTACTAGGGTTATGGAGCCCCGACAGCATAGCTGCTAGTATCATTGGGACACTGAAACCCCTCCAGCACAATAAGGTGGCACTCCATGGAGTTTACATGTTTATGTTACTGTGTGTGTGTGTGTGTGTGTGTGAGCTCTGCAGATTCCAGCTGTGGATTGTCTGTTTGCAGCATCAGATTAACTGCAGAGATTAGTGAATGAAGGAAGGCAACCTAATCTGTCCTGAGTGTGCGTTACTGTGTGTGTTACTGTGTGTGTTGCTGTGTGTGTTACTGTGTGTGTTACTGTGTGTGTTGCTGTGTGTGTTACTGTGTGTGTGAGCAGCTTTAATGGGCATTAAATCACTGGGTGGCCTATTTATCAGCATCAGTTTCTGCAGAAGAAATAAAATTGGTTCTGCAGTGATCTGATCAAAACCTGCAGGGTTCTGGTTCTGTCTCTGAGGGTCGGTCCATTCTGCTGCAGAGTCCAGTCAATGTTCTGACACAGTTTGACCCGGTTCAGCTTCCTGCTGCTAACATGAAAGGTTCTGTCAGCTGCTGATGCAACAGTGTGGACTGGACCGGACAGGTCAACCGGGTCGGTTCAGAGATGATCTGTAGAACCGTCTGGACGGGGATCTTTGGATCAGCTGGTTCTGATAAACTTCCTGTTGCTACAGAGAACCAAACCAGAACCCATCAGAACCAGAACCGACCTGCAGCAGCTGCATCCTCATTAAACAGCCTCTTGGTCGTCATGGTGATTGATGAGTCGGCACTAACGAGCCGACAGGAAGTGATTCATGGCGTGACCTCACAGGCGACCTCGAAGGCAGATGGAGACCGGACCGGGCTGAACCGGACCCCTTCATGACCTGCAGACAGTTGTCCAATCCGATCAGAGGTTCTGAAGTTCTGATGCAACCCAAAAAAATCGGCAGAGTAGATTCCAGCCGGGTCCGGGCTGCAGTTTGGTTCTGGTTCTGTTTGTAGACTCTGGGTTTGTCTCAGAACCGGTCTGGAACAGGAAGTGATGCGTGTCTCTGTGTTCCTGCAGGAAGCGCCCCCTGATGACGAAGGCTCCTTCTCCTCCTCCTCAGGTCTCCTCGTCTCAGCAGGTGGGTGGTTACCGTGGCAACGCGTGATGTCACTACGACAAAGTCTTCCTGTTCTGTGACATTCTGATTCCTCTGACCCGGTCTGCTGGTTCTGGACTTCGACTGGTTCTGTTCACTGTAACATCAGGTCATCTCTAACAAAGCAGCTGCAACTGGATCAACCAGAACCGACCCAGACTGACCAGAACAGAACTGGGTCAGGATGGAGCTGTTCACCTGGCTGCCGGGTTCTGACTGACCAGAACCTTTAAGCTCAGCTTCCTGGTTCTGGTCCAGAGTTTGTTTTCAGGTTTTTGGCCCCAGATGGACCAGAGGGAATCCAGACCCAGAACCAGAACCAGCAGCTGGTTTCCAGATCTTCTCTTTGTCAGACCATGTGACCCGCAGCCTGGTTCTGATTGGCTGCCAGGCTGTCAGCTGCAGCTGGTTCTGATCCAGACTGATGACTTTAATAAAGCTCAATTAACCGAGGGCTTGGTGTCCCTCCTGGGCCGCCGTAGTTCCTCAGCAGCAGCAGAGCGACGAATGGAGCTGCTTGATTGGACGTTCCCGTTTCCTCCCCAATTACTGAGCGTCACCTTTAACCCCGCACCCCCAACACACACCCTCCCCCACATCAACACCGCACCTCAACGAGCCGTTCACGCTCCGCAGAGCCCCAACACACACACACAGGAACACACACAGAGTAACACACACACACACACTCCACAGCCTTTTCACTCGTCTTTCACTCTTTGTTTCCCCCAAATACCTGAAACACTCAGACACACCCACACATCCCGTAACATCAGGTTAAAACTTAATGTAACATATAATTTATATGATTTATAATTATATGATAATTTGTTATAACATAATGATGTAGTTTAATATAACATAATAGAATATATTCTAATTTTATGCACAGAAATTTTCCCATTTTGAGAAAATAAAGGATTTTTCTTCTTCGCCGGTTCTGGTTCTGGTCCAGTTAGTGGGCAGTGAGCCGTTTCTGGCAGGATCCGGACCCGGCTGCAGCTGGACTCTTCCTCTAGTTTGCAGGTGGCGCTAGCAGGCTGACAGTGCTGACGTCAGAGGGAATATTACCCATGATGCATCAGTAGGTATCGAAGTCTCGCAGTAGAAACTTGATGAAAACAGGAAACAGTTTTTATGAAAAAGAGTCACTGCGCTAACAGGGAGGATAATTTATGGACGCAGTGAATGCTGCCATCCACTGGTGGCTCTGTGCCTTACCAGAGGCACCAAACTTGGAAAGGACTCTCTCTGCTCCATGCTAGCTAGCCACCAGCTAGCCACCTCTACTTCCTGTTCATTACATCTGATGAAGTTTTGCTCGCCTGGTTGATTCTCTCTAAACCTGTAGATGGAAACACGGTAATTAGCATTTTACCTTAACAACGTTTTAAAATTCACATGACAGTTGGAAACATAGTAGCCGGAGGACACTAGCGCAGTTAGATGGTACGTCACTATGACGGCCTGGGCCCTGATTGGGCGTGGTGTCCATAAATGAAGCTGATTGGCTGTTTCGGGAACCAATCATGTGACTGGAGTTGTGACGCGCTTCAGTTGCAGCGCTGAAGGAGATCCTCCACCCGCAGAAACAAAGATGGCTGACAGAGACGCTACGTTGAGTCCAGAGCTCATCGTGGAGTTGGGGTGGGGAGGCAGCTGAGTGTGTGTGTGTGTGTGTTTCCCTAACTCTCTGCAGACTGAATTTAAATGCGACGTTTCAGACGCTAATGCCGAAATCTGCAATCGCCTCATGGACGCCAGCTGCTGCGTCCTCAACTGTCCTGCTGTTTGTGACTGAGACGCTCCAGGCCCAAACCCGGTTCTGATCCGGAACAGGATCAGGACTCTGGGTCAGGGTGGTTGGGACCCTGTGTGTGTGTGAGAGAGAGAGTGATAAATATTGCATGAGGCTCCTGATGCGACGTGGACAAACACTCCCAGCTGAGCTCACACACACACACACACACACACACACGATTTACCGGCAGTGTGTGTGACAGATAAGATGACTAAACACACACTCTCTCTTCACGTCACATTAAACATTCGGCGGTTACCGTGACAACCTGAACTCTTACCTGCTGGGACCTGTCAGCTGTGAACCAATCACATGGCAGAACCTTCTCACCCGCCGGTTCAGAGCCGACTGGACCCAGATGGGGAACCAGAACCAGAACCAGGACAGGTGTTCAGGTGAGGGGGGCGGCGGAGCCTGAACAGTACCTCAGAACCCGGGTTTAGTCAGACAGATCAATCAGCAGAACCATGAGCAGGTTCTGGGTTTCTGCATGACTCGGACCTGGTTCTGATTGGTTTAGACTGTTCCTACTGGGTCAGAACTGGTTCTACTGATTTTGCTGGTTGGAGCAGCTGAACCAGTCTGAGGGGTGTGGTCGCTGACCCCCCCATCTCCTGTTAAATATTAATGAGTTGGCCCCGCCCCTCGTCGCTAAGCCCCGCCCCCTCTATCTCCTAGAACAATGACAGCTGCTCGCACGCCCTCTCCCTCTCTCTCAGTCTGTTGTTGGAATGAAAACGCGTCGGAGGTGAGTCTCTCTCTCTCTCTGTGTGTGTGAATGTCTCTCGCTCTGATTGGTCGGACTGACAGCCGCCTCGTTAACGAGCTTCTGAGGTAATTAGTGATTCTGTGGGCTTTTAATCTGAAAGGTTGTGGAGCATCCAGCCAGCCGGTTAGAGAGGAAGAACAACAGAACCAGGGAGGTTCTTGTTGGACCTCTTTGTGCTTCAGTTTGTGGCATGTGGACCCGCTTTTATTTTGAAAGGTCAGCTTCAGCTCTCCGTGTTCTGCTGGTTCTGGTGGTTCTGCTGGTCCTTTGTTCTGCTGCAGAGACGAAGCGGAAGCAGCAACAGGAAGTTGTCATGCTGGTCTCCAGGAAGCGTTTCCTGGAGGAATCCGAGAAGCGGTCTAGGTGTGAAGCTGAAGACTTCCTCTGGCAGCAAACAAACAGAACTTCAGAGACGGCCGCTCTGAGCCGAGGAGCTCATCAGAACCGAACCGAACTAGAGGTGAGTCTCCGGATCAGAACCTGCTGCAGGCCGGTCCGTTTCTCTGATGGTTGGAGGTTCGGTACATGCTGATATTTCATTTTCCAGATTTTCACACACTCCTTCTTGTTCAGTCTGGACCGGGACCCGATCCGGTCCAGATCCGGGTTCTGACAGCAGTAGAACTTCCTGGTTCTGTTCAGCTTCTTTTACAAACATTGGAACGAGTTCACTGAGCAGAACGTCTTTGTTTCAGTTCAGAGGAAAAAAACGACGGAGAATGTTTCTGTTGTTTTGTGGTTGTCACGGTGACGGGTTACACAAAGTAAAAACATTTTCATAAAAGTTACAAAGTGCAGCTGGATCTAACCAGGACTTGGACTAGGACCTGGACCGGTTCCTCCGCTTCCTTCAGGGCTGACAGTACAGAGTTCTGGTCCACATGGTTCTGGTTCTGGATGGAGTCCAGAGTTCTCAGTGTCTTCTGGTCTGATAGTCTTCCTCGGGTCTGAGCCTCTTCCTCCACCAGGTTGGTTCTGGTTCTTCTCCAGTAGGAGAACCTGATGTGATGGAACCAACAGAACCTCCAGAATGCGCTGCTTTAGCCTCATGGTGCTGCAGGTGTGGGCGGGGCTTTGAAGGCTCCTCCTCTTGCTCTCGTTGACGTTCTGCAGATGGAGAACCAGAATCGTTCTCAGGGTTCTCCTCTGGTCCATATTCAAAATTTTTAACCCGGATCTTAAACCTGGTTCTGGGATTGGCGCCGTTTTGTGGTTCTGCTGCATCATTCCCCTTTGACTCCTCGGTGTGTTTGTTGCCATGACGACCATTCAGGGAGCATAATGGGATGGGATGTGGGCGCAGCAGCAGAACACGTTCAGGTGAGCTTCTGAGAGGTCAGAGGTCAAACACCTGGCGATACCTGACGGTTCACCATCCGATGGGCTGCAGGGGGCGCCAGAGGCTCCAGGGAAATGGCGGCAATGTGCCGAAGCCGGATGATGAAAAACGAGGCGGCGCAGATCACACACACACACACACACACACACACACACACACAGAAACACAGTCAGTGTGATCAGAGCAGAAAGGTTGATGGTCGTTAATAATATTGCTGCTGATTCCATCACTGACTGTCTCTCTCTCTCTGTGTGTGTGTGTGTGTGTGTTTCTCTCTCTGTGTGTGTGTGTGTGTGTGTTTCTCTCTCTGTGTGTGTGTGTGTGTGTGTTTCTCTCTGTGTGTGTGTGTGTGTTTCTCTGTGTGTGTGTGTGTGTGTTTCTCTGTGTGTGTGTGTGTGTGTTTCTCTGTGTGTGTGTGTGTGTGTGTGTGTTTCTCTGTGTGTGTGTGTGTGTGTGTTTCTCTCTGTGTGTGTGTGTGTGTGTGTGTGTGTGTGTGTGTGTTTCTCTGTGTGTGTGTGTGTGGGTGTGTGCGGTATCAAAGTCTTGTAGTTATTAATATTTCATGTCTGCAGTGATCAGTATTCAGTCTGTGGAGCTTCAGAGCCGCAGCAGCTGCAGAGAACTGAAGTAACAGAACCAGAACCAGTCGGTTTCTGGTTCTGAACCGGGGTGGTGCTGGTCCTGTTGGTCCAGAACCAGAACCCTCCTTCACAAAATCCAGGGACCGGTTCTGTTCCGTCTGACTGGATCCAGCTCCAGAGGTTCTGAGGTTCCACATCAGCATGACGGTTTCTATCAGGAGTTCTGGTTCTGATCCGGGTCTGACCTGGTGAGTCCAGAACAGGAGCTAGAAAACGGGCCGGTCCGGTTAGAATCACCAGTCTCTGCAGGAACTGGACGGGACCAGAACCTTCATCCTCTCTCAGAGGTTCTGGTGTTTATCCTGCCGGGTCCTGAGGTCCGATCCAGAAACAGTCGATGGTTCTGAGTTCAACTCAGAACCAGAACCTGAGCCAAGCAGGTGGGAACGCAGTCTGATCCGACCGGAACCTTTTATCCGGTTGGCTCCAGAACCGCTCTTCCCGCCGAACCAGGTCGCCTTCAGACGGCTCGTTGCGCTCCTACTGGAGCGTTCAGCGTCGCCACGGCAACAAATTAACTTCCTGTCGGGACCCTGATGATGGCGCCGCGTCGATCTGAAGACATTTAGGAAAACGACTTTTCCTTCTGTGACGGAAATCCTGCTGAGCGTTAACGTGTTTATGTCCAACAGCCAGAACACACACACACAGAAACACACACACACACAGAGACACACACACACACAGAGACACACACACACACAGAAACACACACACACACAGAGACACACACACACACAGAAACACACACACACACAGAAACACACACACACACAGAGACACACACACACACAGAGACACACACACACACAGAAACACACACACACACAAACACACACACACAGAGACACACACACACAGAGAGACACACACACACACACAGAAACACACACACACACAAACACACACACACACAGAGACACACACACACACAGA
This sequence comes from Xiphophorus couchianus, assembly GCF_001444195.1. Taxonomy (NCBI): domain Eukaryota; kingdom Metazoa; phylum Chordata; class Actinopteri; order Cyprinodontiformes; family Poeciliidae; genus Xiphophorus; species Xiphophorus couchianus. The sequence goes on from NC_040251.1 coordinate 5,896,966, forward strand.
GACACACACACACACAGAGAGACACACACACACACAGAGACACACACACACACACAGAAACACACACACACACAGAGACACACACACACACAGAGACACACACACACACAGAAACACACACACACACAGAGACACACACACACACAGAGACACACACACACACAGAAACACACACACACACAGAGACACACACACACACAGAGACACACACACACACAGAAACACACACACACACAGAGACACACACACACAGAGACACACACACACAGAGACACACACACACACAGAAACACACACACACACACAAACACACACACACACAGAGAGACACACACACACACAGAGACACACACACACACAGAAACACACACACACAGAGACACACAGACACACACAGAAACACAGACACAGAAACACACACACAGAGAAACACACACACACCGCGGACGGTGGGTGGAGTATTGATATGTTATTGATCGATTACTGTATGGTGAATGTTTTGCCTCCTCACTGCTTGAACTGGACCTGCTGCTGGGATTTGATCCAGAACCAGAGGGAACTGGGTCCCTCTGGTTCTGGATCTTCTTTGGTTCCTCCAGCAGCCCAGACCATCACACCACCACCACCGTGTAGCTAGCTTCAGTCCGGGTGGAACCGGACCAGAACCCTCCGTAGCGGTGCACTGCTGTCTCCTCAGAACTTTGTCGTCCTGACGGGTCTTTGAGTCCTTATGGGTCAGAAGCTACAGCAAGTTTGGGATACGAATCTCTGTTCTGGTCTTGGAAACGTTCCATGGAAGCCATTTTCTGGTTGAGTGGTTCTGGTTCTGGTGGGTCGGCCTCCTGTTCTGGTTCTGGTCCAGGTGTGGATCAGTTAGCCCAGGCTGATCGTTTATCTTCAATAGTTTTTAATAACCCAGTCGCTGCGTTTCCATTGGCTGCATAAAAGCACAATTTGACATTTGAAAATGAATTTGCTAAATGGAAAACACACCGATGCTGTTCGCTGGGTCGGGTTCTGAGGTTCTGCAGAGATCCAGTCGGTTATGAAGAATAGAATCAGGAAGGGACGAGGACATACTCTGAATCTGGTTTGAAGCCAGTTCCAGGGGGAAAACGACCCAGAACTGATCCAGAATCGGTTCCGGAGCAGGTCCAGAAACCGGTACTGGATCAGCAGCAGCAGTGGAGCAGCTCCTCTGACTGAAAGTAGGACGAGAAGCAGAGCAGAGGGAGGGAGCGCCGCGAGGGAAGGACAGGAAATGAACAAAGAAAATGAAGAGCAGAGGAACACGCACACACACTCCGTTCAACTCCACGGGCTGCGGCGTGTGTGTGCGTGGGGGTGAGCGTGCGTCTGTGCGTGTGTTTCTGCTCTTTGAAGAAGGAGTGAACGAGTCGGCAGAAAAACCACAGAGATAATATGTGGGTGGAGGTGTGTGTTAGTGTGTGTGTTAGTGTGTGTGTTAGTGTGTGTGTGTTGGGGTGTGTGTGTGTGCCTGAGGTGAAGCAGCCTGTAATCATCACCTCTCTGTGATGAAAGCAGCCGTCGCTCATTAGCATACGGCTGAAACAAAAGCTGAGTTTAGAACAAACTGCTGCGATTAGCAGAGTAAACCGCTTTGCTGCAGCATCCAGCGTTACCGTGGCAACCAGAAGCACCTGGAGCTGCAGCTCCTCTGGCTCTCTGCTGCTGGTTCTGGTTCCACCCCTTCCTGTTCTGGACCGGGGAACCGTTCAGTCAGAACACAACCTGATTTGCTCCAGAGGTTCTAGATGGTTCTCCGGGTTTGGTTCTGGCTCTATCAGGTCAGGTTGTCCGGATGTTCTGGACTGGTTCTGGTTATGTTGCTGGTTCGAGTTCTGCAAAAGAGAAAAGATGACGGAACGTTCTGGAGGAACTTTAGGAGTTTGGTTTGTTGATGCAGCTTCTGGTTCTGAAGGAAAGTCCGTTTGGACCCGTTTGCAGTTGGATTCCAAGATCAGTTACTGTTGGGTCAGGAACCGGCACAGAACCAGCCTGGGATTAGAACCAGCAAACTTCATCCCAGAGAACTGGGTCTGTTTTCCTGAGAAGCTGGAGGATCAGAACCGAATCCGTTCAGGTGCTGATGGAGCCTCACGGTTCCCTCAGGTTCCTCCAGGTGCGTTCAGAACGTCGCAGCCTTCCAGGTTTTTGCCTCTCTGCGTTTTTTTAGAAGAGAAAGTTCTAGATGGAGTCGGGTTTCCCTCCTCTGCTGCTGTTTCCCACCATGAGCGGCGCCACCTACAGGCCGGAACCCAGATCCGTGTTCTGGTTCCAGCCGGGACTTTGCAGCCGGTTTTGATCTGGTTAACACTTCTGGTTCTGCAGGAACACCAGAACCAGTTTAACCCAGTTTAGCCCCCGGCTCTGAGTCCCATAACATCCCCGTTTGAAGCGTTGCTGTGGAAACGGGGTGGTTGCCATGGCGACGGGGCTGCAGTCAGACGGAGAAGCGAGTGAACGAGCCGCAGGGCTCAGCCTCACCTGCTCAGGTGGATCTCCTCATGTCCTATTGGAGGCGTGAAACATCGCTGTGGCGTCACGGTTCTGATTGGGTTCTAATTGGGTTCTGCAGAGACAGAGCCAGTGGCCGCTCAGACTCTGTGGGCAGAACCGGTCCAGCTTCAGAACAGAACCGCTGGTTTAACAGATTGATGCAGAACACCGACTGATCTGCAGGAGGGAACAGAATCAGAACCGGTTCGGATCCGTCTGGTCAGCTGGTTCAGTGATCGGATATGTTGAAGAAAACTCTGGTGACTGGCTGTCACTGATCTGGTTCTGATGGGTCAGAAATTCGGTCCTGGTTCCTGAGGCCTGGTCTCGGCCTGCTGATGGCTCCGCCTTGTTTCTGAGGTCACATGACTGTAGTAACCATAGTGTTCTTAAAGCGACACTAACGCTGTGACAGATTGACTCCGCCCCCAAAGACACTGAAAACGAACCGACATTTTAGCAACAGATGATGATGATGATGACGACGATGATGGTAATGACGATGATGATGATGATGGGGGATTTTCTGCCATAACTGGAGAGCACACATTGTCAGTCTGAAAGCAGGATTCGTGTTTTTCTTCTCAAAACTTGAGATGCTTGAACTCCAACCTTTAAAATTCACTCTGCTCAAAACTCGTCTCTCTGCTCCGAACAAATCTCCGCCAGCAAACCTCTCTGCTGGCTTACGAATCATTTTCTGCTCGCACTTGGAACAGAAAAGTACCGTCACCTGGCAAGCTCTCAGCCAATAGAATGCAAGTGCTGTACTGGGTGCGTTTGTTTCCTTCTAGTGGGTGAGCCAGCGTTCCCTCCCTCCCACCTCTGTTCTCCCGCCTGGCCAATGGGAGTCAGAATTTGAAGTAACAAGGGTTGCCATAGCAACCGGTGAGCATTGATCGATAGCTACTCAGCTTTATGTGATTTGTTTGCAATGTGGACACAGAGTAAAACGGGTCTGCTCTGCTCTGACTATTGGTGAAGGTTTGGTGTTATTAGCTAATAGCTGCTAATAGCGGCTTTCGCTGCTTGCTCAGGTCAGACAGGCTGCGGCCCGGCTGCAGAGCGCAACCTCTCAGCTATTGGCTGAGAGGTTGCCAGGTGACTGTACTTTTCTGTTCCAAATGCGAGCAGAAAATGTTTTGCAAGCGAGCAGAGACGAGTTTTGAGCGCGAGGAGAAAGGTTTGAGAAAGCAGAGTGAATAGTTTGGAGTTCAAGCATTACAATTTTGAGAAGAAAGACATGAAGTCCTGCTTTCAGACTGACAATGTGTGCTCTCCAGTTATGGCAGGAAAATGACTCCATAGATAATGTCCAGCCTTCATCCCTCATGGTGTCTCCTGTTCTCACCTGTTGCAGGTAAAGAGGAGCTGCCATGTTGGCCTCCTCCATCTCCTTCTCACTCCTCCTCTTCCTCCTCCTCCTCCTCCTCCCTCCTGCTCACCCTGCTCACCCTGCAGACGCCTCCATGCAGTGGGTGAAGCTGGAGGGCTCCCCCCTCTCCCACCTGCTGCTGGACCCGAGGGCGGGGCAGCTGTTTGTGGGCGGAGTTGACCACCTGTATCAGCTGACCTCTGACCTAAAGGTGATGTCACACGTTAAAACCGGCCCTCTCCTGGACTCTCCGGACTGCCTCCCACCAATCGTTGCTCAGGACTGCCCCTCGGCCACGCCCACTCACAACCACAACAAGCTGCTGCTTCTGGAGGCGGAGCCATTGGCGGGGGAGGAGCCAGGACCGGGGGCGGAGCCAGGAAGCCTGATTGTCTGTGGTTCACTGTTCCAAGGAATCTGTGAGAAACGGTGAGTCCCAGTCTGGTTCTGGTTCTGGTTCCACTCTGGTCAGGATGAGCAGTTGAGTGTCCAGATTAGTTTGGTGACCTCTAACCTCAGCCTGGTCTCATGTCTCTGCAGGAGTCTGTCCAACATCTCTCAGCTCATCTACCGGACCTCCAACCCCGTTGACACTCAGTACGTCGCGGCCAATGACCCTCGGATTTCCACCGTCGCCGTGGTGATAACCACCCGGAGCAAACAGGAAGTGGGCATGGCCGGTGGCGAGCTGCGCCTCCTGCTGGTCGGTCGAGGCTACACCAGCCGGGGTCCTGGAGACATCCCACCAATCACAACGCGGCGCCTGCACCCGGTGGCTCCGCCCCGCAAAGCCTTCTCCCAGGAGGAGGAGCTCGGAAAACTCGTCGTGGGAAGTTACTCCGAATACAACAACCACTTTGTGAAGGCTGTTGCCCACGGCGACCACGTCTACTTCCTGTTCTCGCGGCGGGACATGAGGCACACGAAGGAGTACAGGACCTATGCCTCGCGGCTCTGCGCCTCCGACCGCAGCTTCTACTCTTACGTGGAGGTGCCGCTGCTGTGCCGCGGTGGCTACAACCTGGCTCAGGGGGCGTGGCTAGGAGACCTGTCAGGTACACCGGCACTGTTTGTCGTCATGGCAGCAGGGCAGGCGTCCACGCCCATAGCAACAAGCCGCTCGGCGCTCTGCGTTTATACGATGAAGGACCTGGACGCCACGATGCGGCGGGCGCAGGAAGTGTGCTACACGGAGGGAGGGCTTGATAGTAGCGGGCAGGAAGAGGCCTACATCGAGTACGCCGTGTCATCCAAGTGTCTGAAACTCCCGAAGGTAAAAACCGCCACTCCCCCTGGTGGTGAGACTTGAAAACTTCGTTTATTACAGCCTTCATAAACCTGTTTTCTAAAAACCGTTTCAAAGCTGAAACCAAAAACTGCAGTGTGGATAGTAATTGTTAGCTTAGGGTTAGCTTATGCTCTTATTTTGAAGTGGGTGAAGTTTGTTTGCAGCATTGCCGTTTCCTCTCCACCTGTTCTGTACCCAGAAGGCATCTGTTATACAGTGAACAGTTTAAAATCTACCTATGAACTGCATGCTTTCTGACTGAGTGGAGCTAATTGTTAGCTTCGTGCTTTAGCTTTTTTGCTATATTTAAAAACTTTTAGTCTACCCATAACCTACTGCAGCAATTGATGTTTATCCTGTACCCACAATGCATTGCCGAACAGTAATCACCTTAAAATCCAGCTATGTCCTGTTGTTTTTTCGACCGAAGCTCTGGCGGGGTTAGTTAGGCAACATCAGCAGAGTGAATCGTCTGTTCCAAAGGATCATGGGAGAAATGGCTCCTGGTCTTTAGCCAAAGACTAAAGAGAAATCCTCCAACACTAAAATCCTCCATCTTGTTTCCATCTGGTGAAACAGGAAGTTGCTCTCAGGGTCTTCAGAGGTTTTTGTGTCGTTTCCTTCAGTGGTTCTTGGTGCAGCGCCCCCACAGACCAGGAGGGGAACAGGTTGGTTTGGGTCAGAACCACAGCAGCTGGAGGTGGAGCAGGTGATGGAGTTCTGGTTCCAGTAGAACCGGGTCGACCGGACCATCAGGAGGAAAACAGCCTAAAGATCATTCAGTCTCTTCCTCCTGGTTCCTCCGATAGCTCCGCCCCCCTGTGTTAGCTCCGCCCCTCTGTCCCATGAGCCAGGATCTGTCAGCCCTTCAGCCTCCTGCTGCTCTGCTGGGGGTGAAACTGCAGACTCTGAGGCAAGCTGGTGGCCTGGGATCATCTGCAGCAGCTGCACGGATCATCAGACAGCTGCAGGCCAATCTGACCCAAATACAGCACTGTGTGTGTGTGTGTGTGTGTGTGTGTGTGCACATCCACATGTAAACATCATGTTGTGTCTCTCTCCTCTGAAGGAGTCTCTGTCTGACTACCCGTGTGGGGGGGAACACACCCCCAACCCCATCGCCAGCGCCGTTCCCCTGGGAGTCCCGCCCACCGTCACCCTGAACACCCAGCTGACCTCCGTTACCGCAGCAACAGAGGCCGGTCACACCATCGCCTTCCTGGGAGATCGAGACGGACGTCTGCACAAGGTGAATACACACAGGGTGGCGCCGTAGAGTCACTCGATCAGGTGACCCCAGAGGCCACCGTAAGGTTCCTCGGGTCTCCAGACGGAGGTTGCAGCTCTTTTGCTGCCTCTGCGGTTCGGCGGGGGCTGGAGGCTGGGAGTCTGACTGGGGGTCTGTGAGGTGCAGCCGTCTTCTGTACGGTACGGCTGAAGGATGGTGGACGTTTCAGGCCTGGTGGATACGATATTGACTGAACATGGACCAGTAGAACCAGTAGAACCAGTGGAACCAGCAGTTGAGTGGTTCTGGTTCTGGGGGTCTCCTGGATCAGAACCATGCCATGGGTTCCTCAGAGACAAGCTCAAAAGATCCAACAACTTTACTGAATCATTCAGCCTGACCAGAATCCTGAGAGCCGGTTCTGAAGGTCCAGAAAACCCGTGTTCATCCTTACACACACACGCCAACACCCGCCCACACACCCCCACACGCACACACACATCATGTATTATTGATGAGTGGCTGCAGGCGGCTTTGTAACCTGCATATGTGTGTGTGTGGTGAACAGGTGTTTAGCTGGGGGGCGGGCTCTGGGAGCGTTCTCAGGCTTAAGTTGCTGATTGGTTATTGCTGTCCCAGGTGGATTGTGGGTACTGATGCTGCAGGACGACCCTGAAGGGTGTTAATGAGCTCAGCTTTGATTCGGCGTGTTAATTTTTAATCACACACTCTGCTGCTCCGTCTCCATCACTGATTGGTAACAGAAACTCCTGCCGGCTCCTCGCTCCCTCGCTCATACCTCACATCCGGCGGATGTCGTTGTCATGCCAACCTGCACCGTTTAATGAGGTGAGCTCCAGGATCTGGAACGATGGGATCCAGCCGGTCCAGAATCCGGGTGGCTGTGACATCACAGCGCCCCAGGCAGAGTGTGAAACACAGAAACGACAAGAGAAGAAGAAAATTTGATCGTTAGATTTTCTGTTCTGGTCAAACTTTGACTTTTTGTAGATGAATTTCTCTCTTTTAAAGTTTTTGCAGCTCACCTGTGAGCGGGTAGAGGGTTCTGTTCAGGACTAACGTCTCACCTGTGCCGCAGGTGTTGGTGCGCCCCGACAGGTCTGGCCATCTGTACGGCAGCCTGTTGGTGGACGGGGGCGGAGCCATCGGCGCCAACCTCCTATTGGACGGGAGCCAACGCCACGTTTATGTTTTAACCGACGACCGGGTGAGAGACGCGTCCGTCCCGCTGTCCCTCTGCTGTCCCCGTTTCCCTGTCAGTCCAGTCAGGACATTCGCTTCCTGTCTGTGTCCCAGGTGTCCAAGCTTCCCGTGTCGTCCTGCGACAGACAGACAGACTGTCTGTCCTGTCTGTCCATCAGAGACCCGTACTGCGGCTGGTGCGTCCTGGAGGGACGGTAAGCCTCTCTCACCTGTTCTGTCCTTCACGGTCCTCTAGCACCATCTGATGGATATCAGGGGAACTGCAGACATGTGTCCTCTGTCTCTGTGGTGTCCAGGTGTTCCCGTAAACATGAGTGTGAGCGCCACCTGCTGGACAACCACTGGCTGTGGAGTTTTGAACGGACCAATCAGTGCATCACGGTGCGGAGCCTGCAGCCGGCCAATCAGAGCAGAGATGAGCAGACCCAGGTGAGATGGACTGACTGGGAGCAGTGGGAGCTAATTGAGCCGGGTTCTGGTTCTGGTTCTGTACCTCGTCCTCTTTGTCTCCTAGGTAACCATGTCAGTCGTCCAGCTGCCTGTCCTCCAGGGGGCAGAGTCTCTGTCCTGCGTCTTCGGGAGCCTGCCTCCCCAGCCGGCCGTTGTCATGGGAACAGAGCTCACCTGCCAGTCACCTGCGCCGGAGCTCCTCCCCCCCATGCCATCCAGAAGCGGTGAGCGAAGTTCGCCTGCACAATTCCCCGATGCTCCGACCTGCTGCTGAATGACCTCTGACCCCACAGATCACATGGTCCTGCCCGTGTTTCTGATGTTTGGTCACGTGACCGTCGCCATGGGAAACATGACCTTCTACGACTGCGGAGCGGTCAGCCGACTGAACCAGAGTTCCCAGTAAGAGTCCAGTAGCTGCCACAGCAGGAGAGGAAGAGGAGGATAGGGGTGATGATGATAGTGATGAAGATGATGGTAGTGATGAAGATGAAGATAATATGATGATGAAGGTGATGAAGGTCTCTCTGTATCTCAGGTGTCTTTCCTGTGTCGGATCCTTCTGGACCTGCAACTGGTGTCCTCTGGATCAGATCTGCACCCACAACCACAGCTGCCCCAGGAAGCTGGTCCTCCACCACAATGTGAGACACCTGTCTGTCCACCTGTCTGTCCACCTGTCTGTCCACCTGACTGTCCTCCTGTCTGTCCACCTGATTGTCCTCATCTCTCTCCAGGACTCTCCTGGTCCCGGTTCCTGCCCTCTGGTCTCGTCTCTGAGAGGTTCTGCCTTAGTGCCCATGGGCCTGAGCACCACTATAGTTCTGGAGGGGCGGAACCTGGACATCTACCAGGTGAGCCCGTTTAAAACCTTCAGGTCCAAACTGATCAGAACCTGCTCAGCTCCACAGCAGATCCGGACTCTAAGGTCCGGGTCAGGTTCTGTAGGAACTGTCAGGTCCAATCTCCATGGAAACCAGGACTGATGTGATTGGCTGGTGGTTGATTAACTGAGCTGTTAGCTGTTCAGTTAGCTTGCAGACGTTCCTCAGGTGTGTTTCTCTTTGTCCCGCCGTCCAGGACGAAGCTCAGTACGTTTGTGTTGTTGAAGTTGAGGACGTGCAGCTCAACCTGACGGCTGCTGTGAGGAAAACCGAGGACAACACACACATCTTTACCTGCAGCCCCCACCAGGTAACACACACACACACCTGCAGGTCCCTCCCTCAGTTCAGGTTCCTGAAGCTGCGGTGTGTCCTCAGTTTCAGTACCGCCTCAGCCAGCTGCAGTATTCTGCTGCCATCTACCTGCGCAGAGGACAGCGACGCATCGATGCATCACCTGGACTCAGACGTAAGGAACTCACCTGCTGACCCAGTTCTGTAGAACCAGAACAGATTTTTACAGGTTTCCAGTCATGATCCGTTTCAGATTATCGGACCTTTAGGTTCTGGTTCCGTCGGTATTGGACCTGACGGATGTTGGTCATTTTTTCTTCAGTCCACCTGTATGACTGCTCAGCCGGCCAATCAGATTGCTCGCAGTGCAGGGCGGTGCCTGAGGAGTACAGCTGTGTGTGGTGTCTTGGAAGCCCCGCCCCCAGATGTGTTTACAGCCAATCGTGCTCCAGCTCACCCGCAGACACCTGTCCGACGCCTCGGATCACACAGGTGAGTCCTCCCACTGGGCGTGGGTACGCAGAAGTCTTGTTGCCATGGAAATGTGTCACCGGTCTGTCTGCAGGTGCATCCTGTGACCGGACCTGTGGAGGGTGGAATCCTGGTAACAATCACAGGATCCAACCTGGGCACCAGGTACCAGGACGTGGTGGGCGGAGTCAAGGTGGCAGACGTCCCGTGTGTGGCTCAGCCTGAAGGATACCAGATCTCCACCAGGTAGACTCACCTGACTGGACCTCAGTTAACACCTGGCTGCTCACTGCTCCACCTGTCTTTACCTGCCTGCTCACCTGTGTTAGGGTCGTGTGTGAGCTGCAGAGCAGTGGGAATTACCGGGTCGGGAATGTCCAGGTTACCGTGGGAACCACTCCACCTGGCCGATCGACCCAGATGTTCACCTATCAGGTGAGACGGCAGGCGCGGTGCGGTTCTGTTCAGCTCTGCTGGTTCTGACCTCAGGCCCGCGGACCAAAGTTCTCCTGTTCTGGTCTCTCCCCAGAACCCTAAGCTGACTGGTCTGGGTCCAGATAAAGGCCCGGTTTCTGGAGGAACCAAGCTGACCATCAAAGGCCAACAGCTGTTGACCGGACAAACATCGGACCTGACCGCCTTCCTGGACCAGCAGCACTGCTTCATGTGAGTTCTGACCGGGTCTGCTGGGACCGGTGGTACTTCCTGGTTCAGTTTGACATGTCTCTGTTTTTCTGTGTCCTCCCAGTTTGAATGAGGTGACCGATTCCCAGTTTGTGTGCAAGACCAGTTCTAGTAATCGGACCGGACCAGTTCCGGTTCGGGTCTTCTTTGGTAAAGCTAATCGGACCGGTCCTGATCTTACCTTTCATTACCTGGATGACCCCGTCATCACCAAAGCTACACCTGCAGAGAGCTTCTATGCGTAAGGACCAATTACTCAAAGTGACGGCATAATTATGCTACTGCCACAAACAAACTGCTATTTTCTATAAAATGCAGAACTTTAAAATATTGACAGATTGTTGCTCAATGTTCATTTTTGACTGGTAATTTTGTACCATCTTCCACTTAGCAGAGAGGGGAGCTAACATATTAAACATTACATTTATTGTAATTTTTCACTCAACCACAATATGCCAACAGATTGTACAGTTTGTAATCCTTAAGCATAAATTAGCAGATGTAACGGCAGTAAATCTGACTTTATGTGACATTTACGCATAATAAGGTGAACCAACCTGAAATGCAGCAGCAGTTAGCTGCTAAGCTAGCATGCTAGCGCCAGAATGCTAGCACAGTGCAATCAGTCAAGTCTGTCACAATGTGCTGGCAAAGCTTTCATAAATAAACTGGGAACCGTAGATAAAACCGAAATATACAAGTACAAAGAATTGCTTATGTACATTAATGCATAAGCATTAATGTAACATATTGTAACACAACAATGCTACAATAAATAAATCATCTTACTTTATGGCTGAACCAACTTTAAATACACAAGCAGTTAGCTGCAACTAGCATGCTAGCGCCAGTTTGCTACCATGGTAGATTTATTTCACTCTCAGACATAGCTTCCATTAAACTGTTTGATGCAGTAAGGATACATGAGAAAAGAAAACTTTAGGGGAATCATATCCATATAAGGTGGACATTAGCAACCCGTATCCATCCATCCATCCATTTTCTGTTCACCTTTGTCCCTAATGGGGTCAGGAGGGTTGCTGCTGCCTCTCCAGCTACGTTCCGGGCGAGAGGCGGGGTCACCCTGGACAGGTCGCCAGTCTGTTGCAGGGCAACACAAAGACAGACAGGACAAACAACCATTCATACACACAAACACTCACACCTAGGGAGAATTTAGAGAGACCAATTAACCTGACAGTCATGTTTTTGGACTGTGGGAGGAAGCCGGAGAACCCGGAGAGAACCCACGCATGCACAGGGAGAACATAGAGACTCCGTGCAGAAAGACCCCGGCCGGGAATCAAACCCAGGACCTTCTTCCTGCAAGGCAACAGTGCTACCAACTGCGCCACTGTGCACTCTAGCAACCCGTAATTAAGTAAAAATAAGATGGAAAGTTTTTACTGCTTTGTGTGTCTGTGCCAACTGACCAAGCAGGGCAAAAAATGGACCCAACCGTCATAGGAAGCATCGCCAACCTGTGGTATAACTCGGTAAAACACCTCAGTACAATAAACTGTCACCGCCTTTTAATATTTTAATTTACTGATAGATTATCAATAAAACAAAAGAATGCGATCATATCTTAGCGTGTCACATCTCATTTTTATCAATTTAAGTAATTCTGGATTTGTGTTCATGTGTATTAAAGACATAATTTTGACGTTTAAAATACTAAAAATGTCTAATTCATCAAAACTTTCTGTGCCGTTAAAGGCCTGGGCTCTATTGTCTTACAGCTTTGCTTCCTAATAAGGAGTTGACTTCCTGTTCTCAGGGGAGGGCGTGTCATCAAGGTGACGGGCAGGAACCTGGACGTGGTGCAGGACCCGGTGATATCTGTGTGGGTGGAGCCTCTGGAGGTGCAGAGAGTGAAACGGAGAAGGCGATTGGCTCTCCTGAACGCCAGGCAGCAGTTGGTCTTTAATGGCACCATGACGACAGTGAGATGAACCAACCAATCAGGGAGGTGCACCCTACCTACCTGTTTTCACCTGTCTGCTCTCCTGTCCGTGTCTCAGGTGTCTGAGCGCTGCTCTGTTCTGTCACCTTCTGAGATCACGTGTCTGACCCCCGCGGTGCCCCCAGAGGTCAGAGTGAAGGGGGTGTGGTTTCAGCTGGACAACGTCCGGGTCCACTACGACAGCATCGAGGTGCCGTCACCTGCCTGCTCCTCACCGCCGCGTCAGACCCTGCTCAGTCTGACGATGTCTTTGTCTGTCTCTGTCCATCAGGGTAAGAGCTTCACCTATTACCAGAACCCCCAGTTCTTTCCTCTGAACCGAGACGCTCCGGACGCTCCGTACCGCTTCAAACCCGGCGGAGTGATCGCTGTAGAGGTACGATGACTCTGATTGGCTGCTCCAGTGGACGCAACATGTGGTCTGATGTCATGGCGTCCCTCAGGGTCTGGACCTGACCAGAGCCATGTCCAAGGATGAAGTCAGGGCTCGGCTTGGAGATCAAGACTGTGAGGTGAAGACTCTGGACCGAACCCACCTGTACTGCGAACCCCCCGAGAACCAGCCTCTGAGCGTGGACGGCAGCAGCGAGTTGCCCATGCTGAAGGTAACACCCCGGGCTGTGCTGGTCTCCTCTGTCCAGACTGGATCAGTCCAGCAGGATTGTCCATGTTGTTAGTCTACCTGTCTGTCTCTCAGGTGCTCATGGGGAAACTGCAGGCTGACCTGGGTCTGGTCCAGTACGACAGCGACTTGTTGCTATCTCCCATCCCGCTGGCGGCGCAGATCAGTCTGGGTGCAGGAGCTGCTGTCATCATCCTGTCGGTGCTAATCGTCATTCTCATGTACAGGTACAACCCGCTGCTGCTGTGTCCCTGGTTTCTCCAGAGCCGGTTGATTGGATCCGCTGACCGGCGTTCTGCTTTGTTCTCTACAGGAGGAAGAGTAAACAGGCTCTCCGAGATTATAAGAAGGTTCTGCTGCAGTTGGAAACTCTGGAGATCAACGTGGGAGATCAGTGCCGTAAGGAGTTCACGGGTGAGCAGTGGTGGGCACCGCTAGCTCAAAAGTTAAAAGACTATTGCTAAAGCGCTATTCATAATCATCAGCTCAGCTAAAGTGCAATAGCAACGTGCTATTTAATGGAAGCTAATGCACAGTGGCGCAGTTGGTAGCACTGTTGCCTTGCAGCAAGAAGGTCCTGGGTTCGATTCCCGGCCGGGGTCTTTCTGCATGGAGTTTGCATGTTCTCCCTGTGCATGCGTGGGTTCTCTCCGGGTACTCCGGCTTCCTCCCACAGTCCAAAAACATGACTGTTAGGTTAATTGGTCTATCTAAATTCTCCCTAGGTGTGTGCGAATGGTTGTTTGTCCTGTATGTCTCTGTGTTGCCCTGCGACAGACTGGCGACCTGTCCAGGGTGTACCCCGCCTCTCGCCCGGAACGTAGCTGGAGATGGGCACCAGCAACCCTCCCGACCCCATTAGGGACAAGGGTGAACAGACAATGGATGGATGGATGGATAATGCTAAAGCACAAACCTGTACATTGTTAACTCAAAGGTCTGTTATGCCAACTTGAAAGGTCTAACAATAAGCATTAGCCAACATGGTATTTAGCAACAGTTAATGCTGAAGAGCTTAATTGAACCATGTTAATGTGGGTTACCGCTAACTAAAAAGGCAGCTGCGCTAACTCTAACGCACTAATCATAAACATTAGTCCCACTAAATCGTGATAGCAACATGGTATTTTGCGTAAGCTAACTCAGTTAATTGCACTTGATTTCTAACACTAACAATATTAATATAAATAATGCTAAAACTCTCTGCGAATATTTAGCTAAAGTTAAAGTGCTAAATTCACTAGCCTTAAAACACTTATAAACATTAGTTCTGCCTACATGTATGGGTTGTGTTTCAGGAAGCAACTCTTTCTAAACATTCACTCAGTTTCAGGTTTAATGTTGAGTTTTGCTAACTGATGCTGATTTAGCCTAACTGAACACGTCAGTCAGAAAGAAAGCAGGACATCAGGAGACTTTAAACTGTTTAATGTGCAGCGATGCATTGTGGGTACAGAATAAACATCATTTACTACACTACCTTATGAAGGGACTAAGCGTGGGCTAAACGTTTTCAAAGTTAGCAAAGATGCTAAACTGCTAAGCTAAGAGTTAGCGCTGCTGTTAGCAGATTAGCAGAACCCAGATCCTCTATGGCCTACCAGGTTCTGATCTGCTGTCATCCTGAGCATCCCACTGATTGATCTGTTCTTCTTGTCCTACAGACCTGATGACAGAAATGATGGACCTCAGCAGCGACGTGGGAGGACCGGGTCTTCCTCTGCTCGACTACAAGACGTACGCAGAGAGGATCTTCTTCCCCGGCCAGCAGACGGCGCTGCTGAGCCGGCAGTTGGACCTGCCGGAGTCCAGGAGGCCGACGGTGGAGCAGGGCCTCCAGCAGCTCAACAACCTGCTCAACAACAGACTCTTCCTCACCAGGGTGGGTCCTGCTCAGGTGAGGTGGGTCCACGTGAGTGGGCTGCTGGTGCTGACGCTGTGGTTCTGATCGGCAGTTCATCCACACCCTGGAGGCCCAGCAGGGCTTCTCCCAGCGGGACCGCGGCTACATGGCCAGTCTGCTCACCATCGCGCTGCACGACAAGCTGGAGTACTTCACCGAGGTCATGAAGACGCTGCTGCAGGACCTGGTGCAGCAGTACGTCGCCAAGAACCCCAAACTCATGCTGCGCCGGTATGGGAAACAAACCTACCTCAGATGCTGCTGAACCGGAACCAGAACACCCGGACCGCTGAGGGTCCAACCAGAACCTGGACTGACCTCTGGCTCCTCTGTCTTTCAGGACGGAGACGGTTGTTGAGAAGATGTTGACCAACTGGATGTCCATCTGCCTCTATTCTTTCCTGAAGGTAGCGGTTTCTGTCCATACCTGTCTTTCCTCAGCTGCCCCTCCCCCTGTCTCACCTTCACTTGTCTGTCTGACAGGAAGTGGCCGGGGAGCCGCTCTACATGCTCTACCGGGCCATAAAGTACCAGGTGGACAAGGGCCCGGTGGACGCGGTGACGGGGAAGGCCAAGAGGACGCTCAACGACAGCCATCTGCTGAGAGAGGACATCGATTACTCTGCCATGGTAACCATAGCAACAGGACTACCTCCCACGCTCGAACCTGGTTCGGTCTCACCTGTCTGTCTCACCTGTTCCTCAGACTCTGAACGTCCTGGTGAAGAACGGAGTCGAGGTTCAGCCGTGTCCCATTAAAGTTCTCGACACCGACACCATCACCCAGGTAGGGACACGTTGGACAGACCTCTGGTCACCTGTCGCTCTGCTGCTCACCTGTCTGTGTGCTTCTGTGTCCAGGTGAAAGATAAGATCCTGGATCAGGTCTACAGAGGAGCTCCGTTCTCTCAGAGACCAGCAGCTGACAGTCTGGACCTGGGTACGCACTAGTCCTCCTCACCTGTCTCACCTCTCCTCGGTCTGACAGGCAGCCGGTTCTCACCTGTGTACGTTTGTCTGCAGAGTGGCGTTCAGGTCAGGCAGGTCACCTGACTCTGTCAGACGACGATGTCACAGCGGTGGTTCAAGGTCGCTGGAAAAGGCTCAACACCCTGCAGCATTACAAGGTGCGAACCGACCAATCACAACGAGTCTCCACCTTCCTGTCTCACTGCTGCTCATTTATTACGCCATATTCTCCGTTCCTCAGGTTCCAGACGGCGCCACAGTCGCCCTGATCCCTCGATTTCTCAGTTCAGGGGTCAACCAGGTGTTTCAGACTGGAGAAAGTAAGAACCAACACACCTGAGAATCACACAGGAAATCTGTTGGCAACCCGAAGTGTTGTCAACAGAAGACAAGCATTGACCACAACCCAGACCGTTGACAGCAAAACGGCCCGTAGAACAGGCAGGAGGAAACAGGTGGAACCAGTTAACAGAACTTCCTGGAACGCCTTCAGAAACATTGAGGACCAAATCGGTCCATTGCGACGTACGAGATTTTCTTGTCCGGATGGCTGACGATGTCTGTTGTTGCCATAGAAACACCAATGCTGGAAGGTGAGGAAGAGGAGGGTCTGCGTCTGTGGCACCTGGTGAAGAGCAGCGAAGATTCAGAGATACCAAAACATCGGAAGAGCAGCATGAGGGAACGGGAGAGAGCCAAGGCCATTCCTGAGATTTACCTGACCAGACTGCTGTCCATGAAGGTAGCACACACACACACACACACACTCACACAGAGGCTAGTGACTGATGGACGGTGTCCGTGTCTCTGCAGGGGACGCTGCAGAAGTTCGTGGATGATGTCTTTGTGGCCATCCTCAGCACCAAGCGTCCTCCTCCCATCGCTGTCCGGTTTTTCTTCGACTTCCTGGACGACATGGCGGAGAAACACGGGATCGATGACCCCGAGACCGTCCACATCTGGAAGACAAACAGGTGAGACCTGCTGGACTCCGCCCCCTCCTCCTGTCTCTGTGAGGTGTCTCTCTGACCCGTCCGTCTCCAGTCTCCCTCTGAGGTTCTGGGTCAACATCCTGAAGAACCCGCAGTTCGTCCTGGACGTCCAGGTGACGGACAGCATCGACGCCGTCCTCTCCGTCATCGCCCAGACCTTCATCGACTCCTGCACCACCTCCGAACACAAAGTGGGACGGGTAGGAGCGTCTGTCCCGCCGCTGTCCGTCTGCTCTGTCCCCTCTATGTGACATCACACTCTTTCTGTCCAATCAGGACTCTCCGGTCAACAAGCTGCTTTATGCCAGAGAGATCCCGCGCTACAAACAGCTGGTGGAGCGGTGAGACAGCTCCTGCCACTGGTTCCGGTCCAGTCTGGTTCTGGTCCACCATGGTTCTGGTTCTGGTTCCGGTCCAGTCTGGTTCTCGTTCTGTTTCTGGTCCAGTCTGGTTCTGGTTCTGGCCCAGCCTGGTTCCGGTCCAGTCTGGTTCTGGTACTGGTCCAGCCTGTTTCCGGTCCAGTCTGGTTCTGGTTCTGGTCCAGCCTGGTTCTGGTACTGGTCCAGCATGGTTCTGGTTCCGGTCCAGCCTGGTTCTGCTCAGTTCTTGTCTCTCTCTTCAGGTACTACAGTGACATCCACAGCGCCGCATCAGGATGCTACCAGGAGATGAACTCCACTCTGACGGAGCTGTCCGGGGTAAACAGAACCAGAACCAGAACCACCTGTCTCTCCTCCTGTCTCACTCCTCCTGTCTCCCTGCAGAGCTTCGCCTCAGAGATGAACGGTCTCGTTGCTCTTCATGAACTCTACAAATACATCAACAAATATTACGACCAGGTAACTCCGCCCCCTCACGTCCTGTGACCTCTGACCTGCACAGGTACAAACCTGTCTGCCTGTCCCCCGTCCTCCCTGTCTCCAGGTCATCATGTCCCTGGAGGAGGACACGTCGGGTCAGAAGATGCAGCTGGCGTATCGGCTGCAGCAGGTCGCCGCCCTGGTGGAGAACAAAGTCACTGACCTCTGACCTGCGAGTCCTGAGGAAGAGGAGAGACAGCGAAGCTGATTGGACGGCTGCTGCCTGTCTGTCTGCGTGGGGGACGCAAAGTCTTTCATAATCGGTCTTCCGGTTCCCTCACACGGCGGCGGCCGCCATCTTACGACAATCCAACCAATCAGGGAACACCGTCGCCACCGGCTGCCTTGCACTACAATTCCCAGAGTTCTTTGCTGTCTGAGTCTAAAAGCACAACTTCAATAGTTTCTTCTGTGTTTGTATTGGTTCTGACATAAAACCTGCTATTTTCTATGTTTTTCTACTGAAACCAGCGGATCGGACTCTGAACGGCCAGAACCAGAAGTTCTGCTGCTGCTGGGCGTTTCTGAACGCAATAATCTGCATCAGGGAGTGTTTTCATCTGACCCGGTTCTGCTGAGGTTCTGGATTCGGACCTCAGGTCAAACTGCGGCGGTGAGAAGGGAAACCTGCCCGGATGTTGGCGCGCTGCGCCGCTTCTCAGTGCAAATCCACCTGGCTGCAGCAAACAGGAAGGGCGGGACGGACCGCTGTCCGTCTCAGACCTTATTTGGAAATGGGACCATTGCACTCCGGAAGTGAAGGGGGCGCTATTTACTATATTATCCGCCGTCTCCCGTTTTTATTGTCGTTAGAAATCTGTGATATATCTTCACCTTTAGGAAGGATTTTCATTCTCAGTATATATTTGAACTTTTCTCTTTTATTTACTTCAGCTCAGCTCACAGTTTTTAACAGATTCTGTAGCTTTCTGTGAACTTCTAAATCTGCTCCTTATTTGCATCTTTTTGGGTCTACTACTGCCTCTAATGGCGTGGGGTGGTAACACAACTACTATAATTACGTTATTAAATGAGTTTTTATTATTTACTGTTAATACCGGCATTATTGGCACCATCAAAGATAAATTCTCTAATAAAACACCATACTTTTTTACTTTCTTAACGATGTAGAGCTAATTAAATGACATAAACAAGATCTTTATACATTATGAATATTTATATATCTCCATCATTTATAGGAGGAATAAAAGAAATAAGGAGACATGAAAAGCAACATAATGAACTATAATAAAAACCATTTATAATGTATGCATAAGAAACTTAATTGATCAAAAGTCAAGAAGAAACAAATTAATTAGATTCACAGAAGAATTACAAGTCTGGTTGTTACGACCAGGGTTGTAAAACAGATACAAGCTAAAATTCACATTTTTGCTTTTACTCTGTCATTCATATAATTCTGAGAGATTTTGCTGTGTTGGTAGAGTCTTATACATAGTTAAAAAAAAAAAAAAAGAAACTAATCAATCATGGTGGAAATTTCCCTGCAACTCCAAAACAATAAAATAAAACGCATTCATAGAATCACTTAGCATGTTATAGCTAAATGTTATCATGTTTAGATAAGAATAATTATTGCATTGTCAATAAATGACTTGTAATCAATGTTCTCAGGTACCAGAGGGAAACAGTAACGCCTTCATGAGCTCAGAGGGTCAAACTGATGAATAAAGAGGATGGGGGCTCTCTACTAAAATATTCCTGCCGTCTTCCATGTTCTTTCAGCAAACAGGATTATATAGGAAATAGCGCCCCCTTCACTTCCAGAGTGTAATGGTTCCATTTAAAATAAAGTCTGAGACTGACAGCGGTCCGTCCTGCCCTTCCTGTTTGCTGCAGCGAGGTTCTTCTCAAACATCGACGCTGCGTATTAATCGATGAGAACAATGCGAGTTCCTAACTTATTGTGTTGTATAGACTATTTATAATTATTTATCCCCGCTGTGCCTTCGCTCTGCAGCTAGGGGGCAACCTAACGCATCCCAGTGCATGATGGGAAGATAAAATGAACCGTTCCTTCAGCAGGAAGTGAACCCAGCTGCAGCATCTAACTGGTTTAACTGGTCCGTCTGACTGAGACCAGAACTATCAGAATCTATATGGATCTTGGCGGACCATCAGAACCTCCAGAACCTTCCTGGACTGATGGACGGGCTGGACCAAGCAGACAGACTGATGCTGGTCCAGCCGTAGAACCGGACCAGAACCGGGTCCAGCTGATACTTTTTCTTCTGCTGCTGATATTTCTTCTCCATGTTTTGCTGTTTGTGTTTTTTGGGCCTGTGTTTGACCCGTAGTCGTAGTTCTTTACTCACAGTAGCTTCTGCATGATGATGATGATGATTATGATGATGGTGCTTTCTTCTTTTTCATAACTTTCGATGTTTACTTTTTGAAACAAGGGGCGGGGCTTCCACTGGTGACCTAATGAGTGTACAGACCGAAGCTGAGCTCTGATTGGTGGAGCTGTTTTCTACTGAATACAGTCATTTTGAGTGCGGGGGAGAGGGGGGGTAGCTGTGTGTAAATGTGCCTGTAAATATCTGTGAGGAAGACCACGATAAAGATGAGTCTATCTCAGATTTTAAATGTGCTTTTATTGTGAAGGGCCACAGGTCAAACAGTTTGTATCATAAAAATAAAGTTCTAATTTTAATTATTGTTTCTTTGTTTTTATTTGTTCCGCTGCCAGGGCCGGTTCTTTGCTCACGCCGCCGGGGGCCCCTGGCCCAGTCCACTAAATATTTTCTACATACTTAATTAGTAAGCATCTAGTTTACAATCTAAATATTTACCTTTGAATTAAATATTTAGTTTGAAGATATATATTTAGCTTGCTAACTATATGTTTAAGTTGGAGCTAAATATTTATATTACATATTTAACATGCTAACTAAATACACTGCTCAAAAAAATAAAGGGAACACTCAAATAACACATCCTAGATCTGAATGAAAGAAATATTCTCATTGAATACTTTGTTCTGTACAAAGTTCCATTTGCACAACAGCAGGTGAAATTGATTGTCAATCAGTGTTGCTTCCTAAGTGGACAGTTTGATTTCACAGACGTTTGATGTACTTGGAGTTATATTGTGTTGTTTAAGTGTTCCCTTTATTTTTTTGAGCAATATATTTAGGATGTATATTACTATGCATTTAGTTTGAAATTGACATTTATAAATGAATGAATAACATGATGAAAATATAAGTTGGACCCCCATTTTTTCCTCTTTTTACAGGTTAATTAACCCAAATTAATATTTGACTGGGTAACTTTACGAACGGAGCTCTAACTCTCAGAACCGGAGCAGAGCGGTTTCAGGTTCTCTTTGGTTTGGATTTATCTCTTCAGTACCAATAAAGACCAGCTACGTTTTCATGAACGTGACAGAAGCTCCATCTGCATGGTTGGGTTGGGAAATGTCTGGATGAAGAATCATCTGATTGGGTTCATGGTTCTGGACGGGATAAGACGTTTTATATGGATCATATTTCACTAACAGGAAGGAGACATGAATGGAAACTGTATGGAGATTTCTAGAGAGTCTTTCGCCTTCCTGTTTTCTCTCATCTCACTTCCTGTCAGGACAGACTGACCCTCGGCCCCACATCCTCCACATCCGCCCCTGCTGGGTTCAGCCTGACAGGTCAGTGCGCATGCGCAGAGCCGGGTGTCCGGTGTCAAACCGAGCAGCTGTTGAGTTCGTTCAGGGCAGAACCGAACCAGCACGTGCTGCACAGCCTCTTTAACGGAGCGGACCCCGTCCCAAAGCCGAAACAGAACCGGGATCCATCCGGTACAGACACCCGGAGTCCGATCCGGAACCAGCAGGATAGCTAACGGAGCTAACGGAGCCGAACCGTCTGCTGACCGACAGGCCGCGGTCCGGTCCCGTCCTGACCATCTCCGCGTTTCAGACCCTGCTTCTGGTGCTGCTCGGAAAGGTTCTGCCTGAGAACCGGTTCGGCTGGAAGACAGGAACCGGACATGCTGATAGGTAAAGAAGGCCTGACCCGGTTCAGGGGGTGGTACCGTGACTCTGGGTCCAGCCAGCGTCTCTACCAGACTCCATTAAAAACACTTCTTACTTTATTTCGGTCAGTTTGGATCAGGTGGTCCAGAGATGCTCCAGCTTCCGGTCTGGATCAGTTGACCCAGAAATACTCAAATCCTGCTGTACTGCTTTCATTTTAACCCTTAAATGTTCTGGTTCCGAGTTGCTTCTCTGAGGTCCTTCATGATCAGAACCTGACCAGGTTCTGCTGGGGTCCGATCAGAAGCTGCCCGGAGGTCCAAATTATGTAGCAGCTTCCTGTAAGAAGTGATGCAGAAATCTTCTCTAGCAGTTTGACCCGGTAGAGTCTGATTAACTTGGCCTGACTACTGACAAACTCTGGTTATCTTAACCCTGAACCGTCTGGTTAGTTTAATCTAGGTAATCTGGGGTCAATTCTGGTTAACTTAACCTCAAAGATTGTGGTTAGTTTAATGCTGAATGTCTATATCTTAGTTTCGGTGTGGAGCAAAGCGCCGTTTCCGTGTTTCCTGGATAAACTTTGGTGAAGTTGTCTTTGTGAGGAGCCTTGGCTGTGACGCCACAGATCAGCCGCTCTAAATAGCCATGATGGAGTCACTCGGTGGTTTGATCCCCGACTGCTGGAGAGCCCATCTTATCCGATGACATGTTTGAGTCTGGCATTAAGTTCTATCCAGAACCTGAAGTCACCGGGTTCTGGTTCTGGTGGTGAGTGATGGGAACGGATTCTGACTGTTTGTTGTTTTTCTCAGCCGCTGTCGGAAACTCCGCCCCCACAGGCAAGAAACGACGGCGAGGCAAGAAACACCGGAGAGTCCGAGCTGACGACAGCCGGTAGGAACGCAGATCACACAAACACTGAGGGGTGTGTCACAGCAGGAAGTGATGTAGCTGCAGAGGGAGGGGCTTATCAGGGGGTGGAGTCTGCAGATCAAAGTGAGTGAAGGTGGATCCGCAGTAGAAACCCACCATGCTCTGGTTCTGAATGATTTTCTTTCCTGGTGTCAGTCCGACAGAACCGGGTCGGCTCACTGGAACCACAAGCTGACAGACGCAGGTCCGCTGACCCGCAGACTCATTGAGCCACAAATAGAAGCAGGAGCTGGATCCTGAGCCGGCGTGCAGCAGCACCATGTGACACGTCCAAGCGGGGCCTCAGTTGCACCGAAATAGCCTGAGCGCGCTCACTGGGGCCGACACACGAGCTGCGGCCGCCGTGACATCATCTGCAGCTGGTTTTAGTTTACACTGGTCAGTCAGAGCTCATGGACACCGTCAGGACCGGGTACTGCGTCCCCTCCACATCATCCCAGACGTTCCCATGACGGACCGGACTGAGCGCTCTCAGTGTGGCGCTCAGCAGCTTCCAGTAGAATGATCTTCTGCAGCTATCTGAGAGAACATCGCCTCTGTTTTCTCGGTTACACGTTGCCAATAAATAAAGGGTTTTAAGGTAGAGCAAAGACCAGATTACGATCCTGCCTAAAGCAGATCTTGCAGAGGAGTTGTGTGTGTACCCAGTTCATTGATACCATAGAGCAGTGGCCCCCAACCCCCAACCTTTTTAGTGCCGCGGACCGGTCGAGACTTCGCGGACCGGGGGGGGATGCGGGTCGAGATGACCGACACCGATGCTGTTGGTGCCGTTTCTAACTCATTCTGTAACCAACAGAATCTGGTTAAAGGATTTTCAAAATAAAAGATCCTCCAGACTCAACACATAAAATGGAAGTATTTAATTATTTCTTGCGCGGCCTGGTACCAATTGGTCCACGGACCGGTACCGGTCCGCTGCGCGGGGGTTGGGGACCACTGCTATAGAGGAGAGAGAGGTGTAGTTGAAACCTCCAGGTATCACATCATCAGACCGCTGGGCAGAGAGATGTAGGAGTCTGGGATATGGTCCCAGGGCCACAGCTGCATGGAGGTTGAATTGGACTCGTATAGAAACCTTCTGCATAAATCCAGACTCAGAGATGACTAATTGGATTAAAACTGAAAGTCGTTTTTGTTGTATCATTGTTTCATTGTGAATAAACTGGATCAAAATGGGATTTTCCATTCCAAACCTTGCATTCTGAAATTGTTTTCCACCCTTAATTCCCTTTTCAGGCCTGAAGAGGGCAGTGATTTTCTGAAGACTGATGGTACTCCCCTCCAAATACCATTACAGGATGACACCCAAAAAGACCAGCTCCCCCCAGAAGGTCCTACATACGGCACCAATGGGGAAGGTCCAGAGGCTCCAGAGTCTGGCACACTTTCCCCCGAGAGATCCATCCAGACACCCTGCCTTCAAGGTCCCCAGCAGTCCCTAACGTCCCAGATTCCAAACCAGTCAACCCAATCACCTGTTCCCCAGAGCCCCCACCACATAAACCAGTCACCCCATTCCCAGAGCCCCCATCATAGAGCCCAGTCACCACTTCCTGAAAGTCCCCACCAGACCACCCAGTCACCTGTTCCCCAGAGTCCCCATCATTCACCTGGACCCCAGAACTCCAACCAGAACACCCAGTCAAAGCGTTCCCAGTGTCCTCAACATTTACCGCATTCCCAGAGCCCCCACCAGAACACCCAGTCACCTGGCCACCAGAGTCCCCAGCATTCAGCACAGTCACCAAGTTCCCACAGTCCAAACCAGATTACTCAACCACTTCCTCCTCAGAGCCCCCACCAGATAATCCAGGCACTGCATCCCCAGAACATAAACCAGATAGCAATATTCACTCCAGAACTTGTAGAAACTATAATACCCACTGAGATTACTCTCAACAACTCCCAGTGCCCTAGCCAATCATCTTCTGCTGCATTAGAAAGCTTTGGCCAAAGTCTCAACAAGTCACCACCAGATGTTAACATTACCCAGAATGCCTCAGCACACGGTTTTACTGAGTTCTTCCAACCACCTCCAACCTCACCTCAAGGCGTTACCTCTGAGACGTCTGCAGTATTTGCACAAAACCCTGTTAAAGTTCCTCCCACTAGTATGTTAAGCCCCACCCACTCCGACCCCTTCCTCCTGACCTCGATGACCTTTACTTCCAGTACCTCCTCCCACCCTCTGTGCTCCTCCTCCTCTCTCCTCTGCTCTCTGGATTCTCCATTCAGCTTCCCTCCCATGACATCATCTGCCCCATATCATCTGGCTATGCCCCCTCCACATCAGACCCCGCCTCCTGTAGAGTTAACCCCGCCCCCAGCCCAGTTGCTTGGCTCTGATGATGAAGAGCAGGAAGACCCTTCAGATTATTGTAAAGGTGAGTTGATTAAACCCTCGGGTTTACTACTGACACCTGACCATCTTCTCACCTCTGCACAAAATGGCTACATGAAGTCAACTTCAATATGCTGCAAACATTTTTGCCTCTCAAGTTGAAGAGAAGCTAGGACAGTGGCACCATGTAGCTCTCTAAAGGGTTAGTTTGAATCTGTGAGAAGTTATCAGTTATACTTCCCTGACTTGTAGTAGAAAGATGTCATCACTGACAGCTTGTTGCAGTCTGTAAGCTAGCAGCCAATCAGACGTACATTGTCCGTTTTAATTGACTTCAGCCATTCAAACCGAACATGTTCTTGTCCTTTTAACTCTTCTTTACCTTGCGGGGGGAGGACTTCCTGGCAGTTCCACCTTGGACAGATTGCCAATACAGCACAAAGTCCAGATTACAATCCTGCCTAGAGCAGGTCTTGCAGAGAGCCTGTATGTGTTCCTAAAACATTGATAGTACGGAGGAGAGAGAGGCATGGTTGAAATTTCTGGGTATGGAAACGCTGGAGTCATATTGACCTCTAAGGCTACAGCAGCATAGCTACTAAGATAGCTTAAGATAAGCTAAGCCAGTCCCGTAGACTGACACATCTTCTACACCAGAAGTGGGCAACTCCAGCGCTTGAGGACTATACCAGAGCCAAATGACCAGGTCATTAGCAGGACTCCGGAAAAGTTGACTAAGGAGGTGATTCAGCCATTTGATATAAGTGTGTTAGACCAGGGACACATGTAAAAGTTGCAGGACACTGGCCCTTGAAGACTGGAGTTGCCTACCCCTGGTCTCGCTCCTTAGGCACTGTGATTGGAGTGCACCCAAGGTAAATGCAGTTTCCTGAGCATAATTTCAAAATGGAACTCATGTGTCTATAAAGTTCCACGAGTGACAGTCTACGTCAGGGCAGAAACCAAGAAGTGAAGTCAAAGTAAATGTCTGTAGACCACAAGGACTGGATTGGTTCAAGGAACAAATTCCAGAAAAGGATGATGGATGCAAGACAAAAAACATTTTGGCAACAATGAATGCTATGAAAACCACCGTGGTCTCTATAATTTGGGAATAGAAGAAGTTTGAAACCATCAGGGCCATCCATGTATCTGTCCATCTAACCAAACCATTTAGAGGAATGGGGTGAGAAGTGACTGAGAGCATTCAGTAGGTTAGTCATTGCTAACACACATTGTCAGTCAGCATTGATGGATAGATCGGCCTACATTTCAAACTGAAGCCTTCTCATGTTGTCACTATCAGGTATTTGTGGATTGCCCTGTACCTGGAGACAAGTCTCACTTTGTGGTCTCTGACTCTCCAGGTGGGTACTACCCAGTAAAGATCGGAGACCTGTTCAACGGCCGCTACCATGTGGTCAGGAAACTGGGCTGGGGACACTTTTCCACAGTGTGGCTCTGCTGGGACCTGCAGTCAGTAGCGGCTTATGTTTGAAAAGCATGTTTCAACAGATCGACTCGTTTCAGACTCTCAATGTATGTTTTCTTCAGGAAGAAGCGCTTTGTGGCCATGAAGGTGGTGAAGAGCGCTCCTCATTACACCGAGACGGCTCTGGATGAAATCAAACTGCTGCGATGTGTGAGTATCTAATGTCCTGATCTCTACCACCAGCGGTCACTGGTGTGCTCAGGTAACCTGTCTCTCTCCAGGTGAGGGACAGCGACCCCTCCGACTCGTACAGAGAAACCATCGTCCAGCTCATTGATGACTTCAAGATCTCTGGAATCAATGGAGTTCGTATCCTTGACCTTGAGCTGTCCTTCTGTCCCCAGGCTGTGTCCACCCGTTGTCCACCCGTCTCAGTAGTTTCCTCAGCCTCTCTCAGATGTCTGTATGGTTCTGGAGGTTCTGGGTCATCAGTTATTAAAATGGATCATTAAATCAAACTATATGGGACTTCCTCTGGTCTGTGTCAAGACCATCATCCGACAGGTACCACCGCCACAAACATGTAGCAAAGTGTTCTTCTGGGTTTTACTTTATTGACCTTTTGCATGGGACGTTGCAAAGGGTCAATACTTCATGGTTCTGTCATAACTAGGACAAAGACAATATGGTCATACGGTTTATCGGTAATATTTTTAGTACCATATTCTTTCTAAAGATACTTCCATGGTTTACTCTGTTGGTGACATCCAAACTCTGCGCACTCTGTCTGCAAACGGATCAGATTTCATTGTCTAGGGTATCTGTTGCTTACATTTCTCATGAATAATCCTTGATTTCCCACAATCCAAATGGATACTAGAACGTTTGTTGAGCGCTAAGCTCCCTTTAGCAGCTTTGTGTTCGCCTCAAGTATGCAGGACCTCCGCGTAGTGAAGCAGGCCCTAGTATGTGGAGGCCTTAACTCCGACATGGTGATTAGGACACCTTGACCACATCGTACTCCGGCTGATTGACCTGTAGCCACTCGATGGTTCTGACCCAAAATCGGTTGTGTGTCTGCAGGTGCTGCAGGGACTCGACTACCTTCACACCAAGTGTAAGATTATTCACACGGACATCAAGCCGGAGAACATCCTCCTAGTTGTTGACGACGTCTACGTCAGAAGATTGGCGGCTGAGGCCACCATCTGGCAGAGAGCCGGAGCCCCGCCCCCTTCAGGGTCATCAGGTGAGGGCCACCAGCTGATTGGTCAGGAGGTGCTGGAGGTGTATTTTAGAGTACAGAACTTCTCCCAGCCACTCTGTCAGTGTGATTATTGGGACCAGTAACTCGGACCTGTGGGTTGTGGTTGTTCTGGCTTCCTGTGGTTTCCTGTCTTTCCTTCACCTGCTTCTTCTAACTGAACCGTTTCTTCTTTCTGTTTCTGTCTTTCCTGCCTGATGGTTTCCTTCCATCTGTGTGTCTCTAGTTAGCATGGCTCCCAGGGATGAAGAGGTGAGTGCCCAGGTGTGACCTCTGCTGTGTTCTGATTGGTTATCTCACTTTGATAAATCAATACATTTTAGTGGACATAAACGTATCATGATTTCGATTCCAGTTGGGATTTTGGTGAATGTTAGCAAAAACAGTATTTTTTAAACGTGGGCGTGGCCTCAGTGACATCAGGCAGGCAGGCAGCTGTTATAGCAGCACCTAGTGGCTGTCAGAGAAATTACATATTTAGAAACTTCACCTTAAGTCCCAGGTGTCACATGACCTGCTTAGCCCCGCCCCCACGACCACACCCACTTCCTGAGGCAGAAAGTTATCAACACAATTTGAGATAAACTAGATATTGCTCCTGCCTGGCCTCACCTGTGTGTGTGTGTGTGTGTGTGTGTGTGTGTGTGTGTGTAGATGGGGAAGTTGTCAAAAAACAAGAAGAAAAAGTTGAAAAGGAAGGCAAAGCGTCAACAGAAGCTCCTAGAGGAAAGGCTCATGGATATACAGGTACACCTGTTGTACCTCGTACATACTGCAGTAACAGTACTTCATGGATACTACAGTGATGTAGCAGCAGCCAGTCAGATGAACATTAGTGTTTCTCTGTGTTTCCAGAGGATGGATGAGGAGGAAAGTCTACAGCAGCCTGACGATGCCGAGCCGACCTGTGAGTAAAACCGGCCTGTTGGACGTTAATGGTTTACTTTACTCTGATTGCTGTGCTGAGGAGCTTTAACCCCCCCGCTGCGTCCCGACGCGCCCCCAGGGTGCAGCATCAGGCACCCGGCTACCCATGTTGTTTGTTGGATGGGCGGTACTGAAATGTCGATTTTTCCGCCTGCGGATTAATATAGTTCGTTCGTTCGTTCGTTCATTCTAGCAAGTTGTTTAAAGGTGTTTATACCAGGAGTTGTCCAGGTTCCAGGTTCCACTTTGGTCACATGATGCATTCAGTTGAAGTCAGTCATTGATTTAGCAGCAATCCCTCCTACTGAGCAAACAGTGAGGGCAGAAATCCCCTCTAGTCAGACCGAGTTACTCTGACATGTAGGTAACTTCTTGTTTTACACGGTTTGTCTGGGTGTGTTTACAGGTCGCTAGCTTAGCATTAGCACTAGGTGTTTGTTCACACTTTGATTCAGAGTATGACGACGGGACTGAGTAAGTCTGTGAATGTTTTGACCCTAGCAGATTTTGAGTTGCATTCCCTGAATTGCCAGTGAATTGTTGCGTTGTCTTGTTGGTGACTCTCCTTCCTGCTGCGATGCGTGGAAACATGAATGTTCTCTCGTTCTGCATAAATGTCCATTAAACTAAAACACAGCAGAAATGTTTCTTTGTTCTCAGGTTCTGTGGTCGCCAACGGCAACACTTTCTGCTCCACAGCCAATCACAAGCCAAGCCCAGATTCCAGCAGCTCCTGGTTGGACGACAAGTTCAGTGACCCCGCCCCTGGACGCTTCTCCAGCCCCGCCTCCGGCCTATCAGGGCTCTCCAGCTCAGTGATGTCAGCAACCTCCGAGTCGGCGCTCTCCACCCAGTCGGGATGCTCCAGCGGACGAGACGGTGAGACGTTCTGTTGGACGTTAATCTGCTGCAAATAATTTGCGTTCAGTTGTTACAATGCAGAATTAGAACCAGATTAAGATTTTGTCTTTTTTATTGTGAGAATAAAGTCCTGATGTTAGCAGAAGAAAGTCAGAGAATTATAAAAACAAGTTGCTTTAATGAGAGTATAGATTCGATTGATCAAGATTTGATGTCTGAAGTATTTCGGTTTATTGCTTTGGTCATTTTATGGAGGATTCTGTTTCTTTCTTCTGTAATATTTAGATTTATTGTGTAACTTTATTCTTATTACACTATGACTGTTCTCATGTCATTTTATTGTCCTACAACTTTTTCCTCGTAATATTTTATTCTCATAAAATTATTTCGTTTATTCTTGAGATGTGAAAAAATATCCTGGCCAGGATTTTCTTGTAACAGAGATTTTTAATCTCAAAAAGATTTTCTGGTAAAATAAACGTTAATAAATAAAAGTTAAGTTTTCTGTTGTCTCTCTGTTCTTCTTTTGGAGTCTGAAGCAGAAATTATTTGATCGTATTGATCGTGTTGATCTTATTGGACGTTGGAAAGTGAACATGTTTGGTTTTCTAGCTGCTTGGTTGGTCGGTGTCGGTATCAGACGGTGTAATGACGCTGACTCACCAGCAGGTGGTCAGCGATCTGATTGGCTGAGTTTGTGACCAATCCCAGCGAAGTTGTTCTCTTGTCTGCAGGATTCAGTTCGTCAGACTTCGTCCTGAACCCTCTGGACCCGCAGAACGCCGACCGGCTCCAAGTGAAGATCGCCGACCTGGGGAACGCCTGCTGGGTGGTGAGACATCTTCATCCTCTCCTCCTCCTCCTGTGCAGCTCTGACCAATCAGACGGCTCCCTCTCTCCCTCACTGTGTCTGAGCAGCACAAACACTTCACCGAGGACATCCAGACCAGGCAGTACCGGGCTCTAGAGGTTCTGATCGGAGCGGAGTACGGGCCTCCAGCGGACATCTGGAGCACCGCCTGCATGGTGCGTGCACACACACACACACACACACACACACACACCCACACCCACCCACACACACACACACACACAGTCGATAACTTTCAGAAACTTTCTGTTGGATTTCTGGAAACTCCTCAGAATATTTGAGGTTGCACACAAACGGCTCCCCCTGCTGGTAAACTAGAGGACTGATCAGTTTCAAGCATTTCAAAGGTTCTGGTGTTTTAGTGGCAGCTCTCTGCTGCCACCACCTGGTGACCCCAAGTGTCTCTAGGGTGACCCCAAGAGTCTCTCAAATATTGATGTAATATTATTACTAGACAACTTGATAGGCTGGAAGATAATAATAAAAATAATGCAATTATTATTATTGTTATTTTTATTAAGACTTTCTGTGGCTTTTATGAGTTGATTTGACAGTAAAAATGTTTTTTATGATAAATATTTAAAAATTAATATTTATCAAATATAAGTGATTTTTATATCACTTATTAATTAACATAAAAACAAATTAAATACAGTAACGATGTTCAGCCCCTCCAGGACGTTGTCATGTTTTGCTGCAACCATAACCTGGTTGCTGGAAATAACCTTCCCAAAAAGGCACAAAACATAAAACCGGGTCCAGAACCGGGTCTGACCTGTTTTCCTCCTCCAGGCGTTCGAGCTCGCCACCGGGGATTACCTGTTCGAGCCGCATTCAGGAGAAGATTACACCAGAGACGAAGGTAGAGCAGCAGTACCGAGGCGGGTTCTGGTCGGGTTCTGGTTCTGTACTTCCTCAGTGTCTTTAGGTGTGTAACCTCTCTGCAGATCACATCGCCCACATCATGGAGCTGCTGGGTCCGCTGCCGCTGCCCTTCGCGTTGTCTGGCAGGTATTCCAGGGAATACTTCACTAGGAGAGGTGAGACAGGTCCACCGGGCTCTCTGATTGGCTCTCTGATTGGCTCTCTGATTGGCTGTTTCTCTCGACGTACCTGTCCAGGTGAACTACGGCACATCTCCAACCTGAAGCCGTGGGGTCTGTTTGAGGTTCTGCTGGAGAAGTACGAGTGGCCGCTGGACCAGGCGGCGCAGTTCAGCGACTTCCTGCTCACCATGCTGGAGATGGAGCCGGAGCGCCGCGCCACAGCGGCGCAGTGCTTGCAGCACGCCTGGCTGCACACATAACACACACCTGCACACACACCTGTCTCACTGTGACTCGCTGACCCGTGTGGTTGGAGACGCCTCTGCTGATTGGCCAACTGGTCGGTGGGCAGGGCCGATGAACGGTTTAGCCCCGCCTCCCCTCTGAAGCTGACCGCCAGTCACACCTGAGGAAGCCTCACCTGTCTGAACTGAGCTGAGGTCCAGCTGGTCGATGCTCAGAGATGACCTTTGACCTGGGCAGGTGAAACTATCCAGATGTTTAGTCCCAGATTAACAGCTGCTGATCACCTGGACAGGTGAACTGTCAGAGCTGACTCCAGAAATCACTTCAGTGCTGCTGTACCTCACTTCCTGTTAGATTTCCTGTCCACTTCCTGTTTTTCCACCTGACTTCCTGTCTTCCTTTCATACTCACTTCCTGTTTCTCACTGTTTTCCTGTCTGATTTCTGATCAGATTTTTGAGTCGATCTGATTTATGAAGCCATTCTGTTGCTTCATTGATCGATCATCGACCGATCGATTGACTATCCATCTGGCGATCACCTGATCGGCCGTCAGTCGATCAACCTGTGTGAGTTTCTGGTGCTGAACTTCCACAGATTGGCTGAAATCTGTTTTTCCTGAATTTTAATTGTTTTTATTAATCTGTCACTTCCTGCTTATTGATTATCGATCAGTAGATAACGAGCTTCCACCTGTTCACCTGTTCTGATGACGTTAGTGCCTTGAAACAGCCCCGCCCCCTGCAGTGACATCACTGATGATGTCAGGGGCATTTTCTACCTGTTTTTGTGTGAATCTGACCTGGTCAGGTGTTCTCTGGTTTCAGAATAAAAGCCGACTCAGTTCTGGGTTTACTGGGTTTTCTGGGCTGAATCGGAACCGTTTGGACCTGGTGGTGTAGAACCGCTCGGTTCTCTGGGTTCTGGAGGGAAACCTGCAGCGGATCTGTTCGTTTGGTTGTAATTTAACATGTTTCTGTGCTTTAATTAAACATTTTCTTATCAGCATTGCTGGTTGTGAAATTATGTTTGATAATAATAATAATAATAATAAATGAAACGTTAAAGTTTTTTTCTGCTGTCGGTTTTAGAGCAGCATCAGATCCTCCGTCATGTTTTGTTTGCCCTACAGTTTTGCAGTTTTGCTCTGATTCATTCATGTTTGACAAATCCTCTAGTCTCCATGGCAACAATCCACCAGTGAAAAACGCCTGGGTGGACCTAGCCCCGCCTTCAAGGCGCAGCTCCTTCAGACTAGCCAGCAGCAATTAGCAAACAGCTGAGCTCATTATAGGAGCTGCTGCTCAGAGCAATGCTGGTAACAACATTAAAGGGCTAATAGAGGAGCCATGTTGGATGACTTCCTGGAGGCGGAGCTTCTGAAAAAGCAGGAGTTCTTAAAGAGACAGAGGCTCAATTTTAAGGCGTTAAAACAGGAAGGAATTTTTTTAAAGTCATATTTAATATGTGCAACATTTTTATAACAATTGAAGGTAACATTGTTATTGAACATAATACAAAATGGTTCTATGTTCCTGGACAACACATGATACTGTCCCTTTAAGAGTCAAACTGACCAGACTGGACCAATCGGTCACTGATCCAGTTTCTGTATAAAGCTTTAAAAGCTCAGTTCAGTCAGGAGGAAAAAATGCTGCAGATCAACGACTCAAAGCTTTGCTGCGTTTCCATAGAAACAAAATTAATTTGGATATTAAACGGAACTTGATGCACTGATTAATGGATGATCATGACTTCCTGTCTGTCTGGGTGACGGATTATTTGGCCTGTTCTTGTAAAGTTTCTTCAGAAAATGTTCATCATGAACTGGTCCTGTTTAAAGTAACACAGCTGAAGATTAGGGTGATGGTAAGGAGACCATCCAACCTTAAAGGCTCATCTCTACAGATAATCAGAAATCTCCTTAAAACTGCTCAACAGTTTAAAGAAAACTTTTCTGCTTTAATGCCAATAACTGGGAAAACAAAATTTTTCTTTGATTATTGAAAAGAGTATAATTAATCTTCCAGTATGTTCTTATAAAACATAAATAAAATAAACAGTAAAAATTATCTTGTTTTTGGAAAGTTGTCCTTTCTCTCTGCTTTATGACTTTCAGACGTTTTCTAGTTGTTCTTTCATTTAACCAATCTAAATGATTCAGTAGTTTTGGTCATAACAGTTATTTACCATCAGGATGTCCAGAAAATGCTGCAGCCAGAGTCCTGATCAAACACGAGTTATTTTTCTCCCTTCATTTAACTCCCAGTCAAACCCAGATTATAATCTCAGATTCTCCTTCTCACATATTAATCCCTAAATAATCAATAATTCCCTATCCTCATATCCTGACTCCAGTATCGACGCTGATCTCTGGACTACAGGAAGTCATGATGCCGCCATGTTGAACTCTGGAGCCGAGTCGCCCCCTGCTGGGAACTTAAGGGAGTGTTTCAGTTATTTCCGTGTCTGATTTAACTTTAAAATTGAAAACATCCTGATGGAAAAACATTCAGAAAGTGCATATTGGTGAAGTGAGACCTTAAAGAAACAGAAGCTTGAGGTGCAAAGGTTGGACCAAAAATTAATTTTGAATAAATCGTCAGTTTCCAGACAAATAATCAGTTCAATATCTCTCTGCCAATTATCGGTCAGTCCAGAGACTTTGAGGTTGGACCAAATATCGGCAGAGAGACCAGGATTCAGTTTCTGGACCAAAAATTTGTTCTAAATCCCTCAAAGTCTCTGGACCGATTATTGAATAGGTCCAGAGACTGGACTTTTGAACTGATTGGCTTTCAGGTTGGACCAATCAATAACCAGGAGTCTCAGAGGTTGGACCAATCACTGATCGGGAGTCTGGACCAACTGTCAAGCGATGTCATTTTGTTCAGTTCATGTCTACAGATGTTTGTTGACGGGTTTATGTGACCCGTTTATAAACCAGCAGTGTTTTTAGTGGAACTAGTCCCACCCAGGATTCCTGGTTCTGATCCAGTTCTGTGATAATCTGAACTGAATTATCACAGAACTGGATATAAACCCCAGAGACGGCGGCGCTCCAGCTGCCATATTCCCTGTAATCAATAATCCAGATGCTTCATTATGTTTTCATATCTTTATTTAAATTCAGCTCTGAATACAGACTGCAGGGGGTTAAATGTCAACACAATGGCCAGCAGCGCTAATTACTTATTCATGAGCAGAGATGACATCACACCTTACCTTTCAGAATAAGAGCAGTTATTGTAAACAACTCCATGAAAAACGACTTCATGATTTTAGTAAAAATATTCCAGAACATCTGCAGAAGCTTCAGCAGCTAATTAGCATCATTAGCTGCTAATTGCAGCTAACGTTAATCAGCAGCTGAAGGCTAATGCATTAGCTAATGGACATTACCTTAATGTAATGTCATACATTACATTAAGGTAATGTAAGACCAAAGGTAATACGTTACCTTTGGTTATAAAGTAGGATAATCTCCATACACGCCAGGTGGCATTATTAATAATAAAATATTTTAATATTTTTAGCTTCAAATAACTGAATCATCCAGAACCAGTCAGAATTTGACCTAAAGCAGCACAGAACCAGAGAGTCCGGGTCAGAACCAGAGAGTCCGGGTCCAGTCTGATATGCTAGCATGTGGTTCTGTAACGGTACTAGATCAGTTCGGATCCGTCATCCTAAAAGTTTCCACCTGGTTCTGGTTCTGCTGGACCTGAGAGCAGAACCAGGACGGATCAGAACTGCAAAGATTTTTAATGGACTGATATTTTTAAATTGATTGGTTCTGTTTAATTTGACCCATTTTGATGTTCTGAATAAACGAAGACAGTTATCCAACTAGTCCATCAGAACCGGATCATTTGGAGTTTGCAGCACCTTCCTAGAGGCTCCGCCCCCAACATGGCGGCTCCACAGTAAAGTCCAGTTCAAGTCCGGTTTGTAAAGTTCTGGTTCTGCTCGTCACTTCTTCCTCCGGACCACAGTCCAGCCGTCCTCTTCATCCTGAGGAGGAGGACGTGTGGTGCTGAGGGACGGGCGGGACTCCTCACACTCCATGCCCTGCGCACACACACACACACACAGGTTATTAATGGACTAACAGGAAGTTCTAATAAACTCGTTACATGACTACTTTATGGCTGCGTTGCCTAGCAACCAGTCCCCCACGTACCTGCGTTTCGCCGTCGCTCTCCTCCTTGTCCGACTGCGCGGGTGGAGCCGTGACCTTTGCCCTTGGCGTCTTGCTCTGAGTCAGTATGTGGACGGTGCTGCGGAGCTGCTGCAGCGCCCCCTGCTGCCAGAGGGAGAACAGCTGCAGCAGACGCTGCGATACCTGCAGACACCAGACACACCTGGTCAGGTAGCAGCCAATCAGGAGACAGAGCCACCAAAGGTGTGTGTGTGTGTGTGTGTGTACCTGAGGTAAGCTGCCGTCCTCCACCACCGTATCAAACTCCTGATCCATTAGCTGAGACAGGAAATCCTCCACCTCATACTGCTGCAGGTCAGCTGCCCCCCACCGACACACACACACACACACCAGTCAGGCTACTGAACTGTGACGTCAGACAGGAAGTGAGGTTCTGTCAGAACATTAAAACGTTCCAACTGAACAATTCTGATTCAAACGGGAAGTTATTGTCAGCTGTTACCATGGAGACGTACCGTTGTCATGGAAATACTGCTGAACGACATCCACCATCCAATCAGCTTTCTGCTGGCCGTAAACGCCTCCAAAGCCGTTGTCCACGGCGATCTTAGGGACAAGAGGACACATCCGGAACCGGGTCAGAACCGGACCGCTTCCAGACTGAAAATATTAACTTTTTAATCTTTCTTATAAAATAAATCATCCGCTGGACGCGGTTCTGATGGGTCAGGGTGGTTCTGATGGGGGAGGAGGTTCGGTTCTGATGGGTCAGGGACGTTTGAGTCTGATGTATTTTTCAGAAGGTCCAATCTCAGCCCGAACTTGTTACTGACAGCTAACGAACCCACTGGGTCAGCGCTAAGCAGTACCAAAACCAGAACCAAAACCTGGATCATAACTGGATCTTGAGCAGATGTTTCTGAGCCCCAATCCATCTAAGGTCCAGTAGAGCTGAATTAGACCTGTTCGGGATGAGACGGAACCACCCCAAACAGAAGCTGCTAGCATTAGCTAGATAGTTTCAGCCCACTAATCACGTGGTCCAGTGGAACCACCTGAATATCCCCCGTCCCCTCAGACCCGGTTCGGAGCTCACCTGTAGAACCGGCCACGTCTGAAGAACCGCCCGAACTCCCTCCGTGAAGAGTTCACGCGACGCCGTGGAGGCCGCCATCTTGGATCTTCTTCTTCTTGATTTTAGTTTCGGCTGAACAAGGTGGTGCATACCGCCCCCAGCCGGTGAGGAGGACCGAAAACAGCCTGCATCCTTTCATTTAACCCAATTAGCAGCAAATACAGAGAAAATAATGTTCAACATTCATCAGAAGAAGTTTTTTTTTATAATCTGAGACTTAAAAGGTCAAAGTTAAATATTTATTTAATAAGCTAAATATTAAGTAGCTCAGAGTTTAATGAACATTGAGCTCAGATAAATATAACTGAAGCTAAGTATTTATCTGGCTAAATAATATTTATGGAGCTAAATATTTAACTTGCTTCCTAAATGTTTAGATGGGCAGTGTGACATTTATAAACGAATGAATAACATGGTGAAAATATGACTAAAACAACAAACTCCCATTGGTTTCTCTTATGACATTCTAAACAACATAAATTATTGCTGGTAACTTTTGACTGTATAGCTTTATAAATGAAAAACCATAAAACTCAAGCATGAACTCGAAGTCACTGCTTCATCTGTGAACCTGGTTCTGGTCCGCTACCCACCAATCCACAGTGGACCTACA
This sequence comes from Xiphophorus couchianus, assembly GCF_001444195.1. NCBI lineage: Eukaryota > Metazoa > Chordata > Actinopteri > Cyprinodontiformes > Poeciliidae > Xiphophorus > Xiphophorus couchianus. Next base: position 5,934,529 of record NC_040251.1, read on the forward strand.
GGAGCTGCTTCAGGTCGACATTCTCATTTTTTCTTCACTTTATTTATTTATTTTTAAAATTCTGAATGATTATGATGTCATTTCGCCTATGTTTTTGTTGATTATTGATCAAAGGTTTTGATTTCTCTGGTTTCATCAGCCTGTAGTTCCACCTGTCGGCCAGCAGGGGCATCAGATACACCAGGTAAACTTCAGGTTCCATCCCTCAGATATCTGCGGGAACCAACAGAACCAGAATCAGTTCTGACCACCTGAACAGAACCAGTACCACCTCACTGAGACCCAAACACTGAAACCAGAACATTTGAGATTACATCATTTATTCACAGAGAAATTCACAGGAATGTTAGAAGTTCTGGATCTGTGGACTGAGGTTCTGTTTCACTGAGATGCTCAGAACCTGAACCTCAGAACCAGAACCCAGCACTGACCATCACATGTTCCATGGAAACAGGCAGAAGCAACAGGTGAGCTCCTCAGGTAACCCCCCTGCAGTTCACCCATTTCTTAGAAAACATTTAGTATAAAACGTTTATTGTGAAAAGTCAGACTCTGACAGGAAGTGCTCAGGTGTTGTCAGTGATGTCACAGACCCCCACCAGGCAGAATGATGTCCCCATGTCCAATGTTGCCATGGCAACATCACTGAGCTCCACACCGTCCCCTGAACACAACGTCTTCACTTCCTGTCTGACCTAAAGTCTGGTTTTCACAATAAAAGCTCAGCGTCTTCATGATAATGATGGTGATGCTGTCATCAGGCCCTCCTCTGGTTGGCTGGTACCTGAGAAGGAGAGAAAACAGGATTCATCATCATCATCATCATCATCATCATCATCATCATCATTGCGTGGCTCTGATCAGGGGTCAGATGTTTCCGTCGGGGTCAGGATGAGTTCAAGCATCAAATCAAGGTTTTGTTCTTCGGCACTAGAAACGCTGAAACGTTCCTTGCCTCCAGCAGGTGGAGCTACTGAGTTCTGTCGGGTTCGATCTTGGTGTCTCCGTTCGGTTTGTCCGTCTTCTGGGACAGTGTGGCCGCCTGGACAACCGCCTGCAGCGCAGCAACGTGGCGGTTAGAGCAACTGGGAACCACAACAACAAACACCTGAGTAGAACACCTGGGTTCTCACCTTGAAGCTCCTCTTCCTCTTCTGGACGTTCTGCTCCGGGTGGAAGACGATGACGTAAACTTTGGGCATGTACAGCATCCCCAGAGAGACAGAAGCACTGAGGGACATGGAGACGGTCAGGGTGGCAGTCTGGATGAACATCTGAGGAGACAGAGACCCGAACTGAACAGAACCACCTTCGTGTCTGCAGAACTCCTTCAGAAACAAAGAGTATCCTGGAGAACAGAGAGGAACCTGCTCAGTTTCTTATACAAAAGTTCTCAGCGGAACCTTTGTATTCACTTGTTTCTGGAACGAAACAAGTACCAAAAATTTGCACATTGCTTTATTGCTGCTGCTCTCTGTCAACTGGCTGTTAATTTCTGCTTCTAAATGATCTGACTGGGAAAAAATTATTTTTCAGTTCACGTTGTGCTAAAAGGAGTTAGCTTAACAGCAAAGCTAATCAGGCCTAAAATAGAATCTCAATGCTAAACATGTAGCATTTAGATGCTAATGCTAATGTCAACATCCACAGTCCACATTTCTACAGAAGCTCCATGAATGATCAGGGCTTCCTGAAACACTTTGCTCCAATCTGCTGGTTTAAGAACAGATTAAAAACTATAAATATCTCTATTGTTGAGATCAAATGTCAGTTTATTCAATAATTTAGCAACAAAAAGAGTTTTGAATTGAAAATGTTACTTTGTTGACAAAATACAATGAATTAATTACAAACCCTGCAATTAACTCGAGTTCCCCCACTGGTTCATTAATGTTTATATTTATTGTGAGCATGTGTGTGTGTGTGTGTGTGTGTGTGTGTGTGTGTGTGTGTGTGTGTGTGTGTGTGTGTGTGTGTGTGTGTGTGTGTGAGCGGGTGTAGTTGCTTAGCTATAGTTGTGGGGACTGGTTCTTGACTAACCCCAGCATTATGAGGACATTTTGCCACACAATATAAAAAGATCATTTGTGGGGTACACAGTTATCTATATAGCTACAATAACGCCTTTACCTTGTACCTCATGTTAAAGTATAAATACATTTGGGGAAAAAGCAGGTGATTTGTGGGTTAGGTATAAACTTGAGGAGGTTAGGGTTAGGGAAAAGGTCAAAGTTAGGCTACAGAAACTAAAGGGAGTCAATTCAAATCCACAGCAGTAAAGTGAGTCAGGAATGTGTATGTGAAGCTAAAAGCTCCTGCAGCAGTAATCCTCTCCCAGCTCCTGTTGGTTCTGTTGTTCTCAGATAAAAAGCTTCTCTTAAATCCTCCTTCATGAAGCACCCAGAGCCGAGAGAGGAGGAGGTCCGGCTGTTATCAGAGAACCACAGAAGAAAAACCGGGGTGTGACCTGTTGTTGTTTGCAGCTCCTCTCATTCATGTTTTCATGAATTATTCTCTTTGAAACTTTCCAAGCAGCTGCCGAAACATCCTGGAGAGTCTCTATATTCTGCTGCAGCCTCCATCTTTAATCCTGCAGAGGAGCTTTTATTTTGTCGGATCAGCAGTTCTGAAAGCCTCTTTCCTCCGCCCTGATATTTTGGTCTTTTTGTCTCTTTTGTTGGGGCGTTTGGGCCTCGTTACGTGTCGTTTCTAATCTGTATAATCTGACCTGAAAGTGTCTGTGCGGTTTATCAGTCGCATAACGGACCCAAACACTCCAGCCTCCACCTGGTTTCTGTCTGCAGTGACAGGAAGGAGTTGGATTCCTCTGGTCCGCTCACCTCTGCTCTGGTTCTGATTGTTGTTCTGGTAAACACTAACCAGAAGATTCTGCAGAACCTAGAGGAACCAGAACTGAACCAGAACAATACAGACCTGAAGTCGGTTTGTTTAAAGGAACAGAGTTGGTTCCTCTGATTGAACTCTCTGTGGTTCTTCCTGGTTCCTCTGGGTTACCTCTGGTTCTGGCCAGATCTAACCAACTCACTTGAAGTCTGGTCCGGTTCTTACCTTCTCAGTGGACTGAGCGGTACCAAAGAAGATGGGGACGAAGGCCAGCCAGACGATGCAGGTGGTGTACATGGTGAAACCGATGGGCTTCGCTTCGTTGAATGTCTCCGGAACGCCTCGGCTCTTCACGGCGTAAACTGTACATGTTACCTAGCAACGAAGGACGCAATGCAGTTTATTACAAACAGAAATATTCAGGTTCCCTCCCAACAGACGTCACAGATGCAACTGAGAATTAAAGTCCAGTTCTGGTGTTTGTTCTGGCTTTGAAGGAAAACCCCATTTCTTAGCACGTTGGTGGAGCCATCATTCTGAGGGAAAGTATTTTTTTTACCATAAGAACGATGCTGTAGCTCAGGCAGCAGATGATGGACAGGTCCGACATGTCACACTTGAGGATGCCTCGGGCCAGGTCTGGGTTTGGTGGGCGGAGCTCCTCGTAGTCGATGATGGTGTGAGGAGGAACCACAGCGAACCACATGAACACGCCCAGAACCTGATGGACACCCAGGCGTCACACAAGGTACCTGCAGGTCACGTGACCTGAGTCCACTTACCTGGACAGAAATGAGGATGAAGGTGATGGCGAGCTGGGAGGTGGGGCTTATGAATTTAGGAGGAGTCACCGACTTCTTGCCCTGTTCGAAGATTCTGTAAATGCGGTTGGTTTTGGTTAGCATGGCGGAGTAGGTGATGGCCATGCCGAGGCCCAGCAGGAGGCGCCGGAACGCACACACCGCCACACCTGGCTCCGCGATCATCAGGAAGGTGATCAGGTAAATCAGAAAGATACCTGGATGGAGAGAGGTGAGGTCATCCACTGCTGATGACATCACCCTCAATGATGTCATCCATAAGACTAATGATGTCATCCATACTGATGATGTCACACAGCAGGATGTGGTTTAGTCAGGCTCCACTTTTTCACAATTCTGCGACTGCACAATTTCAACATGCCAATAAAATATCGGGTATTGGTGATTCTAACTCCCATCTGTAGGTGGCAGTATTTCTTACTTGTTCTCCTCTATTGCCGCAGCCTGATTTGATGTCCAGCTATAGTCCGTGATCATTCCTAATGTCATACATGACTGAAAATATCTCAAAATGTCCAGCAAGTATTCCTAAAGTACCACCAGAAAATCAGTCAATTTGACTGCAAAAATCACAAAAGTAATCGTGAAGGGCGTGCCGTGGTGGCGGAGGGGTCAGCGCGACCCACATTCAGAGGCAACGTGGCCTCGACGCGGCTGTCGTGGGTTCGACTCCTGGACCCGACGACGTTTACCGCATGTCTTCCCCCCTCTCCTTCTCCCTTTCCTGTCAGCCTACTTTGAAAAAGGGACACTAGAGCCACAAAAAGAAAATCCCGGAGTGACCGATCAGCAAACTCACCGGTCAGGAGGACGTAGCTCAGCTCTCTTCCCGACGCCCTGACGATAGGGGTGTCGTTAAAGCGAATGAAGGTGACCACCACGGCGCTGGTTGCTAGGATACCCAGCATGGCGAGAGAGGCGGGCACTAGGGCCCAGGGAGAGTTCCACTCCAGCTTGATGATGGGCGTGGGACAGCAGGCCGTCCGGTTGGGGACGGGCCGCATGTCCGTTGGACACATTTCACAGGTGAACTCGTCCAACTGGTACTGGTACCCGTCACAGAGCTGCAAGCAGGTGGGACACGTTTCATTCCTTTTACCTCACTTCCTGTATGTTCTAGTAGTGGCAGCAGGATGGCAGGCTCCGGGTACCTCGCAGTGCCAGCAGCAGGGGACTCCCTTCACCATCTTCTTTCGCTCTCCGGGTTTGCAGGGGAAGCTACAGATGGACTCTGGAACGGATTTGTCTCCTCCTGACCACTGCATCTCCTCCAGCTGCAGAAACACACACCGGGTCACAGACAGGAACGTCCTGCGGTCCGACCTTCATCGCACCGACTCACGTTGAGCCTCAGGTTGTTGGTCCACTGGCCGATGACGTGGTAGCCAGGATGGCTGTGGTTGGTCATCTGAAACTGGAAGATATCGTAGCGTCCTGGAGCGTCTCCATTCTCGTTGAACAGAACGCTGGTCCCAGCACTTCCTGGAAGACAGAGAAACCCAGTTTTACTGGGAGTACTGGGATGTGGACCGGAAATATAGAATCTCTCTAGTCCTATGAATCATATAAAACATTTAAAACAAACATCTCGTTCACTCAGCCACACTAACATGCACACCCCCACACACCAACGGTAGGCACCTTGCTCAAAGGCACATCAGCGGGAAGGAATTTGGAGTTGAACCGATTGCAAAGCCACGACTCTTTATAGTGAAATAGATAAGGCTTCATCAGGGCCGTGCAGAGACCTTTGGAGGGCTCAGAGTTAAAAAGGGGCCCATTGAACAAGATCTTAAAACACCAACACAGCAACAACCCATAGTAATCAATAATCTAATATTTAATCGGATCATACTGGATCACCATGAGGGGCCAATGCAAAACAAATCTAGTCCATGTTTCCAACATAATGGTTCTGTTTCTGCTGAGCTGATCTGAGACTGAAGCTGTTAAACAGAAGGTCAAAGGTTATGAAGCTATGAAATAAAAACATGTGCTGATATTTTACTAAATAAGTCCTACTACTTCTGTTAACGTCTACAATAACTTGGCTGATTTAAAAATCAAACAGCTCAGAGGGTTCCCTCTACATCAGTTTTCTATGTTAGAACCTCTAGATCTACAATTACAAGGTTGAGATATAAAGGCAAAGAAAACTCAGTAGCTGCTGGTAGGGGCCATTCGGGGCCCCTCTAGACATTCAGGGGCCCCTCTAGATATTCAGGGGCCCATCCAGACATTCAGGGGCCCATCCAGACATTCAGAGGCCCCTCTAGACATTCAGGGGCCCCTATGAATAGTTGAATTGTTCCACAGGCCATAGATCTAAACCTGTAGCATCATTTATTGAGAATAACAAAGTTATTACATTTTATTTAATACATTCAGCCAAGAAACAATTTAGGATTTAATTATGAAGTTTATTTTGTAAAAGTTTAAAGAATCATCTGGATAGTTTGATTGTTGTGTTACCATGGTTACAATATGGTGTAATCTTTGTTTTTGAGCTGGTTTGTTCAGAAATACATCAGAGCAAATAACCAATAATCAGTGATTGATTTTAAATCAGCCAGTTAACCTGGGTTCCTCTCACAGATTCATTAATTTACATTTAAACATGAGGTTCTTTAGGGACCGGGGGGCTAAATCATGATTCTGTCTATGGCCCCATATTACCTTGGGCCGGCCCTGCATGAAGAGCTAAAGCCGCTGCGCATCTCTGCGCTGGAATCCACCTGGAATCTCCCTGGAATCCACCTGGAATCTCCCTGGAATCCCCCGGTGGCCCCTGTCAGTCCCCTGATGCTTTGGGGACATTTTGATTCATTTCATTGTGGCATTTTTGGCTTTTTGCTGCGGTTCTGATTATTGCTCCAATATTTTCTCTGATGTTTATTTCATGAACTCTAATTGGGCCGAATCTTCCTTTAACACTTGAGGTTCTGCAGTAACTTCTGTTTACAGCCCAGAACCTCCAGCGGCTTTAACCCGCCTGGTAGAAATGATAAGGAGAAGCAGAGAACAGTCAGCAGGTGGTACCGGGTGGTACCAGGTGGTACCAAGGCTTTGAGCTGCATCACTGAGACAGTCGGTACTGATTCTTTAGATCAGGATGTCTGGTTCTGACCCACAGCAGTGAGACCGACTCAGGCTGCCTGTAGAGAACCGGGCATTTAGTGCAGATTTTTCCGATATTGCAGGACAATTACGAAAAGTAAATAGAAAGAGTTTTTCTAACAACTCCAGTCCATCTGTCCGGTTCATCAGGGGAGGTTTGAATGCAAAATCAAACTCTGACGCAGACTGAAAAAACTAACTCTGCTCCTCCTACAAACCCAGATTTGGTTGAAGTGAACCCTGGTGCGTTTTGAATTCACATGTGAACACCGAACGCATCGAAGACCACTCCAAAACCAGGAGGGGGACCTGGTTTTGGAGGTTCCCAAAACCAGGTCCCTGCGTTCTGGGAATTCCCTGCGTTCCCAGAACACAGGGAATTCTGGGTAAATACAACCAAAACAAGCAGGCTAGTCAGTAGAGACCTACGGTGCCATCCGCTTATGAGACGCAAACCATCCAGAGACGCTGAATTCATTAAGGAGAGCCGGGGACTTGGTGTGGTCCACTTACTATCAGCTCTGTCTCTCTGCCCAGAGGATGAACTTACCGTTGAAGTTGACGGCTCTGATGTAGTCCAGCAGCAGGCGCCCCTCCACCGGGTCCATGCTGCTGCAGACCCCGTGGCTGTTGGGACAGAGGTCTTGGTGCATGTTGTGCAGAGCGTAGGCGACGGCATAAACAGCATCGATCACAAACTGAACCTTCCCTTCCTGCTCGTAGGACGAGTCCTGACCAATTCGCTCGCCTCCTGCAGACAGATGCACCGTAATGAGGGAACACCTGAGACCTTCACACATCTCTCTCAGTGAGTACCTGTGCACTTCTTCTTGTCTGAGTCCAGTTTGATTCCAGGACGGGTCAATTTGCACCTGAAGTCGTCCTCCCAGAACTCGGCAAACCAGATGTTCCTGCGGTTGTTCTCCAGGGACCGAGATATGAAGTACTGATCAAAACCTGTAGAACATACACAACAGATGAGAACCCTCTACAGCCCTCTAGATCAGTGATTCTCAATTCCAGTCCTCAGTTCCCACTGCCTGCATGTTGTAGTTGTGTCTCTGCTCCAGAACATGTCATTCAAATGATTGCATGACCTCCTCTGCAGCCATCAAGTGCTGCAGAAGGCTGTTAGTCACCCACTTAGTCAAATCAGGTGTGTGGCAGAAGGGAAACACCTATAACATACAGGACAGTGGACCTTGAGGACGGGAATTGAGAAACACTGCTCTAGAATCCTCCAGAACCAGGTGATCCTTGACCAGGTGCATCCGGTTCTACCGTCAATCGAGGCCCGCTTGGGCAAGATGGTGACAGCGCCTTCTGCAACGTCTTCCAGCTCGGCGATTGGTGAGCTCTTGGCCCCCCAGCTGTCTGACCCAACAAACAGGAAGTGACCCGTCAGGTTAGCCTGCCTCGCTGCTTCAAGAACACGCCTACCAGAGAGAAAGAAGAATCAGCCTCAAGTCTCGTGACCACACCAACCAGGTGTAAAGGGAAGAGGTGAGTGTCTCTGGTGGATTACTTGATGTCGTCCTCGTTGGCGAAGATGATGACTCCTCTGGCGTTACTTGTCTCCATCAAACGTTTGATGATCTTATCGAACTCGCCCTCAGCTGGCTCTCGGGGGATCTTCACCGACTGGGCAATGCACACACCACCTGGTGGAGAGACATAGGCAGGTCAGGGGCAGGTGACAGACGGGTCAGAGATGGGGGAGATAGGAGCGTCCCTACCGGCCTCTCTGGAGATCTGCATGAAGGCCTCCACGCCGCTCTCGCCGTAGTTGCCTTCGGACGCCAGCGTGGAGACGTAGTTCCAGCCCAGAGCCTTGACGATGTCCAGCATGGCCTGGGCCTGGTACGAGTCTGGCGGAACGACCCGGGAGAAGAAGTCGTAGCGGTTGTTGTCGCTGAGCTCTGGAGCTGTGGACGCGTAGCTCACCTGAGGAATCTGAAATTCAGAACCAGAACCGGAACCCAGTTCAGAGGCGACAGTGGGACGAGTGGTGGAGCAGCAGAGACCAGAACCACTCAGACAGATTAATGTTATGTAACAGCCAAGCTCAAAGTGGGCCAGCTCTTCAATCACATTAACACCCAGAGTGATTAACAGAGACCTTCTTAACGAGCGGACCTCGTTATGACAGCAACCTCATCATCATCATCTGAGGAAGAGGAGGAAGCATGAGCTGCAGACCTTCATATTAAGAAAAAACATTCCCTTATTTAGTAGGTTCTACTGGGTTTTATGATGCTCTACTGGATTCTACTGGGTTCTACTAGTTTCTACTGTAGTCCATTGGGTTCTACTGGTTTTAACTGGGTGTTATGGTACTCCACTGGGTTCCAGTAGGTTGTATGGGGTTCCACTATCCTCCATTGCATCTTTAGTATTCATTTCATGGAGGAAGTCATTCTGTCCATTTCACCAGATTCGACATCTTTGGTAGAACGTCTTCATGATGCTGATCTCGAACTGAAACTAACTGTCCTCTGATGGTTCCTCTGTCTCACCTCTCGTCTAGTTTCCTCTGCCTGTTCCTCACCTGTCTCTCTCTGACCCGTCTGTCTCTCACCTCGAACAGCCGCAGGATGTTGGCCACCATGATGGACACGGAGCTGGCCGACGCTCCGATCACGCCCACCACCCTCTCCGGTTTGCGGATGAGGGGCGGCTCGCCGTTGGAGCAGCGGATGTCAGACGTGTCCTTCTGGATCAACGCCTGGACGAAGGTGAGGGACTGCTCCAGGGCGTAGGTGTCCCTGGAGCAGGTGTCCAGGATGCGGGCGCCCAGCGTGATGTTGGGCAGCAGCTCAGGATCGCCGTTGATCTGGTCCAGGGCGTACAACATGGCCTCCATGCGGTGAATACCTTTCTCCTTCTTCAGCTCGCCGCAGTTCACGCCGTGGGGGCCGCGGGCGTGGATGGGAAACAGCCCCCCCAGTGTGATGTCACCAGGCAGCTTGATGGAGTGGGGGTGGAAGTGCTGGTGCGAGGCCTGTGCCTGGTCCGCCGGATCGCCGGTCCAGATCCAGAGAGGCAGCAGGAGGCGGGGCCACAGGGCGCCAAGGCGACCAGCGGCAACAACGTCAGGACAGAGGGAGAAGGGGGCGGGGCCTGATGATGTCATGCTGAGGCGACGTTCAGCATGGACCGTTCATCCTGACAGACACCTGGGGACACGGCAACCAACGAGATGGAACACGACCAGATACGAGTCACATGATCCGATACGAGTCACATGATCCGATACGAGTCACATGATCCGATACGAGTCGCATGATCCGATACGAGTCGCATGATCCGATATGAGTCGCATGATCCAATACGAGTCGCATGATCCGATACGAGTCGCATGATCCGATACGAGTTGCATGATCCGTATCGAGTCACACGATCCGATACGAGTCACATGATCCGTATCGAGTCACATGATCCGTATCGAGTCACATGATCTGATACGAGTCACATGATCCGTATTGAGTCACACGATCCGATACGAGTCACATGATCCGTATCGAGTCACATGATCCGATACGAGTCACATGATCCGTATCGAGTCACACAATCCGATACGAGTCACATGATCCGATACGAGTCACATGACTCCTTACATGATCAGACATGAGTTGAGACCCAGCTTTTATTTTGGTAGTCCACTTCTGGTTATTTTCAGGTGAATTTGCATATTATTTTAATATTTAGCTCTCAACTGAATATTCTCTAGCCCCCAAAAATAAAAATAAAATAATAAAAGGTGATTTCTGTTCCTCTGATCACTGACCAATCAGCACCGATCAGCTGCAGCGACTCATCAATTTTTATCAACTGGTTTTAAAAAATGGAGAAGGAAGAAGGCATTAATTTGTAATAAATTTGATCTTTGATCAGAAAACTGGAAATCAGAGAAAATAAAAACTAAGCCTAACCTAGCGATCAATAAAGTTCTGATTTAATTAACTGGTTCCTGCGGTTTGATCCACTTTATGGGCCAACAGGTGAGAAAAATAAAGTTAAATACCTGCGAACTGAGCCGCTCCGTTCGGTCCGCAGAGAGACGCAAAGACCCGCAGAGAGAGCCGCAAACAGCGGCGCTGCGCCCCGCGGAGCCGCAACAGCCTGCGGAGAGAGGAAGAGTCCGGCTGCTGCTGCTGCTGCTGCTGCTGCGGAGGAGGACTGGACACCTGTCTGTCTGTCTGTCTGTCTGTCTGTCTGTCTCCACCTGTCTGTTTCCTGTGAGGACCCGCTCGGTCTGCGGAGCCTCAGGATTTCTGCTACTGAGGACTCTGGTGACGTCACGCGGGAATAATTGTTCATTAATTATGGAAATTGTCGGAGGGGCGGGGCTTGGCCCTCTGACAGGTTTAATAGTAAAACTCTGACCGAACTCGAACCTCAGTCCAGAACCAGCAGGTCCAACAGAACCTCAGACATGACCGGATGTTCACAGGAACTCCTTCAGGAGAACCGGATCTCCTGACTCGGCTCACTAACAGAACCGGCTCTTTGGACTCCCGCATGACTCCTCCGATTTTTGGCTGCTGAAATTTATTAGTAAAAATCTGTATTATTCATTATTATTGATTAATATTATATAATATTAGTATTATATATTAATATTATATATTATTGATAGAGAATGATTAATGTTTTAATGGCTTATGGTTTTATTAGGTTCAATAAAACTATTTTCAGCTCATGAACCATCAACAGGATGTTTAGTTTGATTATTTTCAATGTTCAACTGAAGCTGCACCCCTTGACCTTTGACCCCAGGAATCACACATTCAGATGTTCGTGTTTTTAGACCTTCATCAGTCTTTGAGCTGCATCAGAAAGTCCATAAAAAATATTCCACTTTTATTGATAAGTATGTTTTTAATTTCACTGTAAGTAGAATCACATCCTCCAAAGAGCAGAATTCATTTTCCCAGATCTATTTTTAATTTATTTGTTGAACATAAAGAGTTACTCAAATCATGTTTTATTGCTGAAAACACAATTAAATAATAAATACGTTCACTGATTTACTATTTTTATGATTATTTTTGTCTTTTCTGTAAGGTGACCCTGGGTTTAAGAAATCAGTCTCAAATCAAATGTATCATTATTATTATTAAAATAGAAAAGTCATTTATCTTTCTTTAGTGAGGCAAATGTTCATTTCCTTATAAGAAACACTTTTCACTTAATAAAAATGAGCAGCCAAAAAAGGGAATAAGAAATGTTGTGGCTTAGTTTTCAACAGAATTATGAATCTGTCCAGTAAGAAATTATTATTGGGGCCTGCCCATAGCAATGCATAGGGATGTAATCCCTATCCATTGCATGGCAGGTACCTATTGTTCTACACCTCAAAATAACTGCCGCTTCCTACTACCGTTAATGCGGCTCGTACCGCTGCATGCCCCCTCACAATATATATATCAAAACGTAAGGCTCAATCCCGTGAGGGGAGCTATTACTTTTGTTGGCATTTCGAGTAACTGTGGCGACATAATTAACAAAAAACGAGCCAAATTTAACTCAAAACAAAAGTCTAACTGACACAAAACAGTGTCAGTTAGACTCAAAATAGACATAGAATTTAGTCTGCCTCTCTGAACTGCTCTTTAGAACTACAATGACTGAAGGTTAGAACTACAACATGGCGGACACTCAGTGCCTACAAAAGAGGTCTGAGCTGAATGTCAGAACTACAAACATGGTGGAACTGTCAGTTACTACAGAGGAGGACTGAGCTGGCCTTTAGAACTACTTGTGTTTTGGGCTTTTTATAACTGATTTTACCCAACCATTGTTACATATGGGATTAGTGTGGCAATTTAAAATGAAGCTTACTGAAAATTTCAAAATAAAAGCCTTGAATATTTTTACATCATGTAGTTGCTCTTTTTGGCTTTATTTGACTTTTTCATCCAAAGCACTGTTACACATGATATTAGTTTAGCTCTTTGAAATGAAGCTTACTGAAAATTTCAAAATAAAAGCCTTGAATATTTTTACATCAGATAATTGCTCTTTTTGGCTTTATGTGACTTTTTTATCCAAAGCACTGATACACATGGGATTAGTGTGGCAATTTAAAATTAAGCTTAACAAAAATTTCAAAATAAAAGCCTTGACAATTTTTACATCAGATAATTGCTCTTTTGAGCATTATATAACTGATTTAACCCAGCAATTGTTACACATGGGATTTGTTTGGCACTTTGAAATGAAGCTTAACAAAAATTTCAAAATAAAAGCCTTGAGAAATCTTACATTAGGTAATTGCTCTTTTGAGCAACAAATAACTGATTTAACCCAATGACTATTACACATGGGATTAGTGTGGACCTTTGAAATTAAGCTTAACAAAAATTTCAAAATAAAAGCCTCAACATGCCCCTGAGGTTAGTGCACCGCCGCAGGCGGTGCAATAATATTATTCTGCATTATCTTTTTCTCCCAGGTTAGGGAACTGCCTTGCTGCGCAAGGCAGTTCCCTAACCTGGGAGTGCTAGTGCATTATTTAAGCTAAAATGCATTAGCATTTTAGCTTAAATAAGCTATTAGCTATTTATTTGACTTATTAGCCATGTTTAGTATACTGAATGGAGTAATACCATTATAGAGAACATCCTAGTGATGTCCCACATGCTAGTGACAGCAATGATGCTAACATTAGCATTTTTGCTAATTTTAGCTGATACACTTACTTTATCATACTGAACGGTGCAAGTACATGTTAGTCAACATTCTTGTCATTGTCCTCATATGATTGCAGCTTTCTTTAGCATTGATGCTAATTTCTAGCATCATAACGCTGGGTCCAAACCGACGGGCACACTTTGGCAGGCCCCGGTTAAATTTCTTCAGGAATTTTCTAGTTTTAGTTTATCCTCTCCTGGTTTAACGTTAAACATTTTAAAGTGTTTCTGGACTCCATGAACGGAAATAAAACATGAATGAAGCCGTTTCTACAAATACAGAAAATCATCTATTTATTATTCAACCAAACATCCAGAGAGCCTCAGTTACCACGGCGACGGACAGGTGATGGAGGCGATGAGGAGCAGCTGGACACACCTGGACACACCTGGACTCCTGCAGCTCCAGGATCAGGTTAAAGTTTCTTTGTCTGGATTTGCTGCAGCCTCACCTGAGTGACATCACGCAGGGGGTGGGGCTAAGCTGGAGCAGAGCAGGTAAAAGCAGCAAACACACCTGGATAGGAACACCTGTGAGTTCCTCTCAGCCAATGAGAAGCCAGCAGAGAGCAGAGGCAGACTGAATTTCAGGCTCTGATCTCTGATTGGCTGAAAGTCCCTGACCAATCATGTGCCAGTGTTTTTCCTGCTGGAAGCTGATTGGTCGGTTTGACTTCGAGGCCTTTTGCTCGGCGGCCGCTCTGATTGGTCAGCGTCCCTAAAGCCCTGGTAGGTGATCTGGTATTGGACGCTGGCGTCCATGTGACCCGGGGATTTAACGATGGAGGCCAGCCGCCGTGACTCCTCCCACCGGAGGAGGAGCCTGATGGAGGGGGCGTGGCCCCAGACGTCGCCCAGCGCCGGCGCCAGCTGTGCCTGGCTGCTGTGCAGCCGCGTGGTCATGTGGTTGGTGGTTACCACGGCGATGTTGTGGCCCGTCGCCGCAGCGATAAGCCGCAGGCCAAGGCCCTGGAGGAGGCGTGTCCTCTGGGACAGATCGTCATGGAGACGCAGGAAAGGGAACGCCACGCTGTCGATGACGAGGAGGCGGAGCCTCGGCCGGTTCGACAGGAAGTCGGCCAGCAGGTGCAGCTCGGCCAGAAGCTCCACATAGTCACGGCAACGCACCTGAGAACACACACACGGCCAATCAGAGCCCTGCTGCCTCAGGGTTACCATGGCAACAGCAGTCAGTAAGACCTTCAGCCATAGGCTGATTAAAGGAACCGGGCCCAACAGAACCAGCAGAACCAGGAACCCGACCTACCAGGAAGACGTTTGACAGGATGGTCTCCACCGTGAAGGTCGTCATGGCAACGCGCTGCTCCTCATCCTCAGCCAGCAGCGAGCAGTGGCGCACGGCGGCGCCAGCCAGGTCCACCAGCCTCTGGACCTGGAACCCGCCCTCCGTGTCCACGAACAGGACCTGTCCCCCGAGACCGCCGAACACCGCCGGCACCTGGACGTCCACGGCCAGCTGCAGGCTGGGCAGAACCAGAACCAGAACCAGTCAGAACCAGAACCAGCAGCTTAAACTGGTCTAAGGTTTCTTTTCAAACTGGTTCCAGATTTGAAATGAACCCGTTGCTTCAGAGGGACCCGGTTCTGGGTCCGGATGGTAGTGAGGTTTCATAGAGCAGCAGCGCCCCCCTCAGGACAGGAAGTGGTCAGGGACAGTGGACTGCAGACAGGATGTCCACACGTTGGGACAGTCTGGAGGAATTGGTTGATGATAAACCAGGATCTGACCTCAGCATTCATCCTGCCATCACCTGCTGAGGCTCGCAGGATGAACCTGATGGCTTCTGATTGGCTGCTTATCAGCCAATCACAGCTTGGGACATGGGACCAAAACATGGCGTCTTTAGGGACAAGTTGGACCTTCAGGCTGCATTCCAGCTCTGAACACAGAAATGCAGAACTATTTTATCAAACTCGTCATTGATCTTTAACACCTATTGACCCTAACGACCCAATTAGTGACCTCAACTGGCTCATTAGTGACCTTGATGACCTCATCGATGACCCAACGATCCTCTGGGTGTGATTGTTGTGAGGCTGTTACTTCCAGCCATGTTCAGACTCGAAGACACGCTCCAGGTCATGAGAGGAAACGGCTGTTCACGACCTGCAGTGTGTGTGACCAGGTGTGTGTTTTCTGACCACAGCTGTGTTTTCCCGACTCCTGGAGCTCCGCAGATCTCCGTCACTTTCCCGACAGGAACTCCTCCTCCGAGTGCCTCGTCCAGCTGGGAGCAGAACGTCACGATGCTCCTGAACTCCTCCTCCTTCTGCAGGAGCTCCAGAGCCGTCACCGGGGCAACGCCGTGCCCTGAGCTGGCAGCCTGCAGCGCCTCCAGCGCCTCCTGCTGGGAGACTCCAGCCTCTGCACACATGACAAATCAGAGCAACATTTTAGATTTCTGTCATTATTAAAGCAGTGTGATGTCATCAGCAACATGAAATACCTTTAAATGACTTGTTATTGAAAATAAAATGTAAGACAAAAATCTTATGACGATCTTATTAAAACATTTTAACTTTAAGGTAAAAAAAACATCTTTAATGTTTAATTCACATAATTAAAATCAAGAAATTAAAAAAGTCTTTTGTTCCTTTTTCTATGAAATTTGAATAAATAAAGATACAAAACTATGAAACTCCAACGCAGAACAGAACCAGAACCTCCAGTAAATTAATCGCTGTAATTAATCACAGTTTACTGATTTTTAGAAGAACTTAATTATAGGATTTGTGAAAAGCAAGAAGGTGAAAAATGACCATAATGATGATCTAAACATCAACAATAAACATATTTTCTTTTTTGAAATTATATTTTGCATAATTTTTTAGTGTTAGACATAAAAAAGATAAAAATTTAAAAATAATATTTGACAGTAATAAATCAAACTGATATTTGGATCATATTTGATCCAGTTTCTGATGGTGAATCCAATTACTGATCACTTCAGGTTTTATTTTGTCTCTGATTGAATGAAGAAAAAAATCATCTTTATCCATAAAGGGTCAACTGGACCACTCAAAGAACCAGAACCAGAACCTGATATAAGTTATCAGAACCTTATATCCGCTCAGCTTGTCAAACCAAAATGAGTTTGAGCTTCAAACTCATCACACCAACTTTGATGAGTTATTTATATTTTTCAATAAATAGAAAAATATTTTTTATAGAAAAAATATTTAATATTTTCTATAAAAATGTATTTCTTTTCCAGATTTTCTGTGACTGAACAAATTTAACCGGAACTTTATTTCGTTTCTACTTTAACTTTAACAAAAAACAAATTATGGATGAAAACAGTTTTAGCCTGAAACCTTTTTAAAAACTGAAAAACGAGATGCCTCAAAACATTATGACGTCATAAGATGACGTGTTTCCGCCGCCAGAGGCGCTCTACCTGCGCTCAGGTGTTCCGGGTTCAGGTCCTGCAGGTCTGTGGTGAACTGGAAACCAGCTCTCACCAGTTTCCCCTTCAAACTGGAGCCCAAACTCAAACTGGAGACGGGCCTCTTCATCCTCACCGCGCTCACAGCAGCCCGCTTCCTCCCTGCACTTCCGCTTCCACCTTTCAAAATAAAAACCTCAGGATTTCCGCTTTGCTGCTGAGTTCCGGTGTTTTCATTTTAAATCTGTTTAATTTCTAAAATAATTGCTTTTACATCCAACAAGAATCAGGATAAAAATGTAATATTTGTGAATAATTTAAATTACTATAAAATTATTATGGATAAGATTAATCATGAAAATGGAGACTTCTTTAAAGTGTCCATTTCACTTTGAGCTTCTTCATGCCACCAATGGAAAGTACTATGCAGTTATCAAAACTAAAACTGTGAGATCAACAGAAGTGTGGAAATACCAACAGGGACGTGAAAACCAGTTGGAACAGTGATGGTTAAGTTACAAACAGACCTATAAACATTTATTTTTTGATCCAGTTTACGGTCTGCTATCTACTCTTGTAATGACCAAATTCTGGAAAATTAAAAAAAATATATATGAGGAATAATATGAATACAAAATAAAATATCAAGATAAAAGTAACATGTAAAATAAATTTAAAACTCATGAAACCAATATTAGACGTAAAAAAGCATAGTGCAGTAAAACTACTCTTAAAAATCATTTTAAACAGTAAATGTAACTTGTTGCTACTCACCTCTGTATTAAACTACTACTGACAAGTTGAATTAATATGCAGTTTTTCCTGAATTCACTTTTAATTTTTACATATTTTAAATATGACATATAAAATCACAACAATAAGAATTACTGCTAAAAGAAAATTAATTTATTCCGTTTAAAATTATTTATTTAGCTTAATCTTAATTTGAAAAGACAACAGGAATCTGGGTCGCAGTTTTTGTGACGTCAGTCGGATGCGACGGTAGTTCCATGTGAGTCCAGATCGGTTTGTTGATGAAGGCTTAATCTGCGACTGGTTGATCAGGTAAGTTCATCAGTTATTATTGATAATAAGCAGGCTGACCCGCAGCAAAGGAAACCGGAAGTTGCCTGAGTTTCCGACAGGAAGTTGAGTTTGGAGGAGGCGCTGCAGGACGTTTTACTGGATGTTGACTGGAGGGTTGAAGGTCCCTCTGGGTTCCTCCTCGGGATGTTTTCCTGTTTGTTGGAGGAAGTTCAAGTTTAAAAACTGATTTTATGTTTTGTTTTCTGGAAGATGAATCCCGAAATCAATCAGAAGGTTTATTATTGTGTCCTCTGGATTATTTACGCATTGTCCTGTTAAACTCAGTGTTTCCACCAGGCGGAGCTACTGAGATAATGACACTGATTTGATTGGATACATGAAGTCTCATGTTTCTCTGCTTGTAGATCACAGAGATGAAGAGGCGAGAGAAAGAGGAGAAACAGAGGAAGACAATAGGCCAGAGTCCAGAGGAAGAGGAGGAGGAAGAGGAGGATCAGAGGAGGACGAGCACTCAGAGCGAAGAGGAGGAGGAAGCAGCTAGTGAGCAGAAAGGAGCTTCTGCTGCTGCTGCTGCTGCTGATGATGAAGAGGCGAAGAAGAAGGAGAGGAAGTGTGTTCCAGGCATCATCTACCTGGGCCACATTCCTCCCAGGCTCCGCCCCAAACACCTGAGGAACCTGCTGTCAGCCTACGGAGAGATCGGACGCATTTTCCTGCAGCCAGAGGGTACGACACACACACACACGCTACACACACACACTATACACACACACACACACACACACACTATACACACACTATACACACACACATTATACACACACACACTATACACACACCTACACACACACACACACACTATACACACACACACTATACACACACCTACACACACACACACACTATACACACACACACTATACACACACACACACACTATACACACACTATACACACACACTCACACTATACACACACACACACACACACAGTTTTCCATCACCAGAACATCCTGCTGTTATCAGTTATGAAACAAGAAATCAACTTTCTTTAGTCAAACTCATAATCTAACATATTGATCCAGTTATTGTGGATCACATCCTCCATCCAGGTGTTCTCTTAGTCTTGATTTAAATAAAATCAATGTTTCAGCAGTTTTTTGGTTTTCTTCACTCAGCCACAATAATAATAATAATAAGTTCAGTTTCTGTTCAGCTGGAGGACGTTTTGTCACCTCCACCTGTTCTCAGCTTCTGTGCGGTGATTGGATGGTTCATAGTCACCTGGTGACATCATAATGTAGAGCTGTGTATCATATGCGTTGCCATGGTAACTGATTTTATTGTTATAACCTGAGCCAGTGGGAACTTAGATATTAAGTCCACACATGTGATTTTTGCCCCTTTTATATTTTCATGCTTCCTGTTGGCCACATTCTGCAAACATCAGTTTTCATGGTTATGCAGTCGACACTCTGCTCTGCAGACCGGAGATCAGTTCAGGTTTCTCCTCCAACTTAAGATTAACAATCAGAAAACAGAAGTTTGACTCATTAACACCTCACCTCCACTTTAACCAAACGTCAGTTTCTCCACTGTAGTCATAATTTCCCTCCCTGCAGGTGAATTATGCAGGTCCGTCTATTATTTGTTCCTCTGATGTGAAAGCTTGTTGTTACTGCAGAAGGTTCTGGTTGCTGTTCCTAACCTGGCTGCGTTGATCCCGCAGACCGCCAGGTGAGGAGGAAGAAGAAGAAGTCCGGCTCCAGGAGGTGCGACTTCACCGAAGGTTGGGTGGAGTTCAGGGACAAGCGGGTGGCGAAGCGGGTGGCGCTGTCGCTGCACAACACGCCGATGGGAACCAAGAAACGCCAGAGGTTCTTCTCTGACCTCTGGAACATCAAGGTACCACCTGGTTCCCTCCCCGGCTCCCCACTTTGTTCCCTGCCTGGAACTGGAACAACGCTCCGTCAGCAGCTGAGTCTCACCTGTCGACATCTGTCTGTCTCTGAAGTACCTGCACAGGTTCCACTGGACTCACCTGAGCGAGCGGCTGGCCTATGAGCAGACGGTGCTGCAGCAGAGACTCCGGGCCGAAGTCTCTCAGGCCAAGAAGGAGACCAGCTTCTACCTGAACAACGTGGAGAAGAGCGCCCACCTGGAACACCTGAGGAAGAAACGGCAGAGAGACGGAGAACAGGTAGAGACAGACGGGTCTGACAGGCAGGTGAACATCTGAGTCACAGACAGGTAAACCGTTTTGTTGTCTTCAGGTGGAGGAGAAGACGTGGGACTTCACGCAGCGCCAGACAGAAGAGGAGATCCAGAAGAAGAAGAAGAAAAAGGACTCCATTACCCAGAAGCGCCTGAATAAGGCCCGCCTCATGCAGCAGGAGAGCAAATCCAACGTCTTGTTACTGGCTAAGATCTTTAACTCCAACCAATCAGAGTGAAGCTCATGAACTTGTTTCTATGGGGACAGTAAACAGAAACGGACTCAAATACTTCCTGTTGTCGGGAAGGGGCGGGGCCATTGGGTGGCTCCTCCCACTGCTCCTCATCATGTTTAGGTTGTTGTAAATAAAGTTTGTTGGATTTTGGTTTTGTCTGATACAATATGGAGCCAGAAATCTAACAAACTGAAGTTCCAGTGGTTTCAGTCCGGTCTGGTTTACAGCTGAACCCGACCTGGAACATTTATACCGGCCTGCCTGCAGGGGGCGCCGGTCACTTCCGGTCACTTGGGTTTCAGCAACATGTTTGAGTCAAAAATGACACTCAGATGATCACATATTGTTGTAAAGATTTTTTGATGCATAAATTATTTCTGTAGTTCAATTTAATCAATTACGAAAACATTTTTTTTTTTTACAAACATTTTGTTGTAAAAAAAAAATATATATATCGGTCAAGTCTGGAAAAGCATCAGCCACTAGAAGTTCACCAACAGTTGGAGTTCCATGAATAACTCCTTGGCTGGATTACTTTGTAAAGCTGAAGAAAAACTAATCTGCAAAAAATTAAATCATGATCTTAGAAAAACAAGTAATGTTTTGAAAGCACCTTCATAGTTTGTGACTTTCTTACGTTTTACGAAGTTTCCAGATTGAAGAAGATCGAAAACCACCAGTTTGTTTACAAACACGCAGGGGGCGGGGCTGGGTGACGTCATGACGCAGTGGAGTAGGGACATGGCGGCGGATTACTGGGAGACGGAGCGACCCGAACCTCCTTCAGACTGAACCGAACCACGGAGAACCCGGGCCGGACCGGGTCCGCCTCTGACGGTAAGTACCGGGTCAAGGGTGAAGGCAGCGGAACCGGTTCCCTGGCCCTCCGGCCGGGTAGCCGTTACCGAACCGGAGCCGGGGCGCAGGAAGAACACGAAGCCCGCTGCAGGTGTTCAGGAGGTAGACGGAGCCGGGCTAGCAGGCTAGCTGTGAGCAGCAGAAACAGGGTTTGGTTCGGTTCGGTTCTGGGCTCCAAGCTGAAGAAGTTTAACCTGCAGCAAGAACACCAACGACATCCGTTAATAATGAATGAGTTAAGTAAAAACATTTAGGAATAATTTATAAAAAATATTAATTTTCCATTAATTCCTGACTGAAACTGGATCACACAAAGCTTCCGGTACCAGGCTCGGTCCACTCAGAGTCCGGCCAGGTTCGGGGCCTTCTGAAAGCAGTCTGAGGCACCCACTCATCTGTGACGTCATCTTGAAAGCTGTTGATTTATTGGCTGAGATGTTGACCTCAGCATCACAGGTCCATGACCGTGTTTCACACAGAGTAACCATGGAAACCTGGGCCAGCCTTACTGACTGATTGGACGGGAAGGATCAGGTTAACCCAGGGGTGGGCAATCCTGGTCCTCGAGGGCCGGTGTCCTGCAAATCTTAGATGTCTCCCTGGTCCAACACACTTGAATCCAATAACTGAATCACCTCCTAAGTGCAGTCAAGTTCTCCAGAGTTCTGCTAATGACCTCATTATTTGACTCAGGTGTGCTGAAGTAGAGATGCATCTAAAAGTTGCAGGAGACCGGCCCTCGAGGCCTGGAGTTGCCCACCCCTGGGTTAACCCAAGGGTGTAACTTTGTGTTGCAAGTTGGTGGAGGAGGAGCCGGTGGAGGTGGGGGTGGAGGTGGAGGTGGGGGGCGCTGATGTACCACAGTTACTGAAAGATCTTTTCTTTTTCAGTGCTAAGAATGAGGCCAAAACTTGTTGCATGTGAATGCCAGACAGTTTCAATAAATGTACATACAGTACAGACCAAATGTTTGGACACACCTTCTAATTCAATGGGTTTTCTTTATTTTCATGACTATTTATAAGGCAAGAAATCCCACTTATTAACCTGACAGGGCAGGTTGACCTATGAAGTGAAAACCATTTCAGGTGACGACCTGTTGAAGCTCATCAAGAAAATGCAGAGTGTGTGCAAAGCAGTAATCACAGCAAAAGGTTGCTACTTTGAAGAAACTAGAATATAAGGGCTATTTTCAGTTTTACACTTTTTTGTTTAGTGCATATTTTCCACATGTTATTCATAGTTTTGATGCCTTCAGTGTGAATCTACAATGTCAATAGTCATGAAAATAAAGGAAACTCATTGAATTAAAAGGTGTGTCCAAACTTTTGGTCTGTACTGTACGTCCTGATCAGGCTTGTCAGATTAATAGTACATTTAGAGAATAACCTTTTACTACAAAATATAAATATGTAAAAACATCTAATTAATCTATTTAATGTCTTTCACTTGGTGATGGAATTAGTAACAAATTAACTTTTCAGTCATATTCTAATTTATGGAATGAGTCTGTATTTGCTAAGTTAAAGTATATTTGCTTTAACATAGCAAATATTAAAGACGCAAAAACCTTTTTTTGGGTCTGGTTGGGGCATTTGGTGAGTAGAGTGATCATCAATATCACTGGATTCTATAAAATGTGGCTTAAGGCTGAAATGCTGATGTTTGGACATGTAAAATATATATTTTATCTGAATATAAATCTATAAATAGTTTGGTTTCTGTCAGTTCTGTAAAGATACAAGAGAGAAAAAAGTAAATTTCTCTTTTATATTGACCAATAATTAAATTTTACTTAATTGTCTCTGTAGGCGCCATGGTTTAAAATTTAACAAACTTTGACTCTTTATGCTTTATGAAATATTTCATTCTATTTGATGATTGTTCTGAATATTGCCACGTTCAATCATGCAATTAGTCCAAGGAAAATGTAGAAAACGGGTGATTGTATTATTTTTCCCAGTCTGTCAGCTTAACGTCACACGTAGACACGTTGCCATGGCAACCAATAACAACAGCCCCGGGAGCGCAGAGCAAAGATTATGTACAAGTGCATCAGGAATTAACATAAAAAAAAACCAACACAAAACATTTCAAAAAACAGTCCATAAAAACACCGAAGTGATCGGCTGAACTCCGGTGGTTGATTAGCTACTTCAACACCTGAACTCCTGATTATCTGTCAGAAAATAGTTCGACTTATTTTGTGTTAATTCAACCAAAATACTCCGAACTGCGCAGCAAGAGTACATGTTGATAAAAGCTAAGCTAGCATAGCTAACCTACTGTGTCATAAACATTGTTAATTAAAGCTTTTCACTGACCTGTGAAGTGATTCCCTTGGACCTTGTTATCCGTTTTCAATTAATAGAAAACTTTGCATCCCTATTTCAGATTCTTTGCTTGATTGTGTAATTTTCCCGGCCACCGATATTCCTGAATCAATGCAAAGCAACAACATGATGTCCAATCCAGTAGATCACTGAGCCGTTTACGTTTCACAAAGGAGTTTTAAAAATCATGAACTAACTGTTAATGCTTTGAATCCAGCCTGCAGCAGCTGCTGAGTTACTGTCCGCACGTAAATTAAAAGCAGGAGGTATTGGTGGGGACGCCTATGGGTTAACATCACAGAGTCGGTCTCCATGGTAACTGGTACTGGAACAGGATTAAGCTGTTTGGTGAAACTACCTGAGGCTGAAAGGAGCAGGAAGTGACATCAGCATCGGGTGTTTATATGAGGACAATCAGTACATCTCATTCAGATCCAGATAGTCGCAGAGCTGCGGTTTGGTGCTTACCCATGTGTTTACCTGTCCAGGTGTCTCCAGGTGGACGGCTCCGCCCCCGTCGGCTTCTCGCCCCCCCCTGCCGCCCGGACCCCCCCTCATGGAGCGAATCAGGAAGCTCAAACGGCAGCTGTCTGTCACTCTGGGGAGGGGCGGGGCCGGCGGCGGGGACCGGGCGCTGAACGACTCCAACACGCAGGAAGTGACGTCACACAGCGATTCAGGTGACTTCCTGTTCAGGCACCAGCATTATAGTCTGGTACCGAAGGGTTCTGTTGGGACCAATCTGGTCTCTGACGGTGGGCCTTAGATTATATATTTAGATTATCGTATTTTCCACACTATAAGTTGCACCTAAAAACCTTCAATAAGCCGACAGTGCGCCTTATAACCAACTGCGCCTTATAACCAACTGCGCCTTATAACCAACTGCGCCTTATAACCAACTGCGCCTTATAACCAACTGCGCCTTATAACCAACTGCGCCTTATAACCAACTGCGCCTTATAACCAACTGCGCCTTATAACCAACTGCGCCTTATAACCAACTGCGCCTTATATATGGACCAATATTGAGCCACAACTGGTCTCACAACTACGGTAAGCAGCCGCCGACTTCATTTTCCCCGTAGAAGAAGAAGCGCAGCCAGCGGTGCAGGCTGGGTTTTGTGTAAAGACCCCAAAATGGCTCCTATTAAGAGACGAGCTGACGACGCAGAGTTTAAGCTCCAGGCGATCAGTGACGCAGTAGAAACACGGGAACAGAGCAGCAGCCAGAGAATTTAACATGAACCAATCAATGGTTATAGTGGAAGTGGAGGAAGCAACAGCTGTTTATTCATTTTGGGAATGAAGGGAGTTTTCAGGACGCTGGTTTGTAATCTATTAATAAAGTTTGACTGACCTATCAGACTGTTTTGTTGACATTCCCTTTAGCGCAGCTCCATCTAGTGGATGCATAACGTAACCGCAGCCTCTACTGTAGCGGCTATTCTATGCGCCTTATATATAAAAAAAGTTTTAAAATGGGCCATTCATTGAAGGTGAGCCTTATAGTGCGGAAAATACGGTAGATTATAATTTGGGTTTAGCTCATGAAGGAAGGGAAGCTAAAGAAATGGATTCAGGATTCTAGATGTTTAACATCTAGATCTGATTTCCACTGCATCACTTCTAACACCTCCTTTCTATCTTCCTCCTCATCCTCCTCTCATTCCTCTTCCTCCTCTCCCTCATCCTCCTCTCATTCCTCTTCCTCCTCTTCCTCTTTCTCCTCATCCTCCTCTCATTCCTCTTCCTCTTCTTCCTCCTCCTCTTCCTCTCCCAGAAGTCCCGTCTCTTCGTTCCTCAGCAGCTCTGAAGGTCCGGGCCTCGTCGTCTTCGGTCCACTCGTTGCTGCAGTCCTATGGCGGCTCCATGAGGAGGCCCCGTGGTCTCGGCCGCAGCCTGAGTTCCTACCTGAACCGGGCCACCAGACTCGGTACCGGCCATGAGAAACCCGGCGGCTCTCGTTCTGAAGCAGAGTCTGAAACTTCTGCTGGTTCTTTCAGAAATAGTTCATGAAGACGTCAAGATGAACTCTGGTGGAGAAAGCGATCCGCCTTCGTCTTCAGACGATGTTCAGAGTCCGGTCCGAGTCCGACTGAGGAACAAGAAGATCTCAACGGAGGTAACAGACCGGAACCAGAACCAGATGCACAAAACACCTAAAACACACCTGATCAGAACCAGTCCAAGGTTTCACTGGTCAGGTTTTATCAGAAACTTGACCTCATGACCCCTGCTGACCTCTGACAGCAAAAGCATACCTGGATGCAGGTGAAGTCCGTCTCTTCTCTCGTTTCAGGACATCAACAAGCGTCTGTCGTTGCCGGCGGATATCCGTCTTCCTGATGATTACCTGGAGAAGTTCAGTGTGATTGGTCCGGCTCTGTTCGAGCAGCCAATCAGCAGGCGGCTCCGCCGAGTGTCTCTGGTACGTTTCCTCTCCGCCGACGGCGGCCGCGCCGCGCCGCGCTCGGCCGCCGTTGGCTCAGCGTGTTTCTCTCTGTGTGCAGTCGGAGATCGGGTTCGGGAAACTGGAGACGTACATCAAACTGGACAAACTGGGAGAGGTGAGCTCACAGACAGAGTCCGAGTGTTTAGGAACCGGCTCGTCCGGGTTCTCAGAGCACCACCTATCTGTCTGCAGGGGACCTATGCCACGGTGTATAAAGGTCGCAGCAAGCTGACCGACAACCTGGTTGCCCTGAAGGAGATCCGCCTGGAACATGAAGAGGGAGCTCCCTGCACGGCAATCAGAGAAGGTACCGGCAGCAACCAGCAGCAACTAGGGGTTGAACCAATTAGTCGACTAGTCGACTCTAGGACGTCTCGCGAGTTTTTACATTTCATGTCGACTAGTCGCAGTCATGTGATTGCCGGTGGTGACAGCCTGTGCTGATCTGACAGCACAGTATACGTCACAAGACACAAGAAAAATAAGTTAATACATTAGTTTAAATGATATGTAGATGGATGCATATTTGTGGTTTTACAGTGTTTTTAAAAGGAGATGGAGTTGCAGCTGCAGTCCACTACAAAACACGAGCCGTCTAAAACTCGCCCCCTTCCCGCTAAGGATGTCACTTAGCCGGCTTGCGAGTGTCTTTGTCACGACGATCTAACTAATACATTACACACACAGCACCACTGCTGCCGAAGAAATCCTTGATTTTTTTTCGCTACCGCAGATCCCCACCATGGCGAACCCGCTGCAGTGGTGGGCCAGCAACCAGGGCAGATTTCCCCGTCTGGCAAACCTCAGCAGAAAATATTTAGCTGTTCCGGCAACCAGCCATCTAAAAGATGTGCGTTTCCTTTTGAATGTTGGTTTCCCAGCAACTTATTATTTATCATAAACTATCCCGATGTTTTGTTGTTTCACTTGTTGCTGTTCTGTGTAAATGCCGTATTTTTCCGTGAAAACGGGTAATAAAGCCTGTACGTTACTCCAAAGCTTTGCGTCTTGCGTTGCTATGACGTCACAACGACTAGTCAACTCGACATCGACTCGACTTTTATCATGTTGACGTTGACTAGAAAATATCTTAAATCGTTCAATCTGCCGAGTCAGCAGAGCTTCCTGCTGCGCATCGGGCGGAGGAGAAGCAGGTGGTTTCGTTGAATTCAGCTGTAACCAAACGGGATCCGTTCATAACAAGTTTGGCTTGTGATGTTCCAAAAGCACCATGTAGTCAGTGTGATAATTTGACTCCTATAGTAACTATCCAGAGATCATCAGCATGAGCCGGTGTTTAGAAAAAAAAAGTCAGACCCGACTTTGTGCAACAAACTTTTCCCCGCTGCTCACGAAGAATCTCCATAATAGACTTAGTAAAAGCAGGAGAAGGGGAGAGTGTGTGTGTGTGTGTGTGCGTGTGTGTGTGTGTGTGTGGGGGGTGTGTCAATATTTGCCATGAAAATAGCTAATAAAGCCTCCAAGTAGTTGTGAAGGGTTTTTGCGCCTACGTCACTATGACGTCACCGCGACTAGTCGACATCGACTCGACTATTATCATGATGTAGTCGACCTTAAAAAATATGTAGTCGTTCAACCCCTAGCAGCAACTAGCAGCACCTAGCTGCAACTAGCAGCTGCAACCAGCAGCAACTAGCAGCAACTAGCAGTAGCAACCGGCTACAACCAGCTGCAACCAGCAGCAACTAGCAGCACCTAGCAGCAACCAGCAGCGGCAATGAGCAGCACCCCGCTGCAACTAGCAGCTGCAACCAGCAGCAACCAGCAGCTGCAACCAGCAGCAACCAGCTGCAACCAGCAGCAACTAGCAGCACCTAGCAGCAACCAGCAGCGGCAATGAGCAGCACCTCGCTGCAACTAGCAGCTGCAACCAGCAGCAACCAGCAGCTGCAACCAGCAGCAACCAGCTGCAACCAGCAGCAACTAGCAGCACCTAGCAGCAACCAGCAGCGGCAATGAGCAGCACCCCGCTGCAACTAGCAGCTGCAACCAGCAGCAACCAGCAGCAGCAACCAGCTGCAACCAGCAGCAACTAGCAGCACCTAGCAGCAACTAGCAGTAACAACCGGCTACAACCAGCTGCAACCAGCAGCAACTAGCAGCACCTAGCAGCAACCAGCAGCGGCAATGAGCAGCACCCCGCTGCAACTAGCAGCTGCAACCAGCTGCAACCAGCAGCAACCAGCAGCAACCAGCTGCAACCAGCAGCAACTAGCAGCACCTAGCAGCAACTAGCAGTAGCAACCAGCAGCAACCAGCTGCAACCAGCAGCAACTAGCAGCACCTAGCAGCAACTAGCAGTAGCAACCAGCAGCAGCAACCAGCAGCAACCAGCTGCAACCAGCAGCAACTAGCAGCACCTAGCAGCAACTAGCAGTAGCAACCAGCAGCAGCAACCAGCAGCAACCAGCTGCAACCAGCAGCAACTAGCAGCACCTAGCAGCAACCAGCAGCAGCAACTAGCAACATGGGTTACAGGTTTGACCTTTTCCAGGTTGACGTATTGAAGGTTGACGTGTCTTTTCTCCTGCAGTGTCTCTGCTGAAGGACCTGAAACACGCCAACATCGTGACGCTTCATGACATCATCCACACGCAGAAATCCCTCACGCTGGTCTTTGAGTACCTGGTGAGTCGTTACTGGGAAACTCCGGATCAATAGGCTTATTGATTATTAATCACCTGAATTAATCAGAATTATGTGGATTTTTAAATTTCAGGACAAAGATCTGAAGCAATACCTGGACGACTGTGGAAACGTCATCCATGTTCACAACGTCAAGGTGAGGATGGATGGATGGATGGATGGTTTGGTCCAGTAGGCCCAGTAGAACCAGCTCATTGGTCTGGTGTTTCTGTCTCAGCTGTTTCTCTTCCAATTGCTCCGTGGTTTGTCCTACTGTCACCGGAGGAAAGTTCTCCACCGAGACCTGAAGCCCCAGAACCTGCTGATCAACGAGCGAGGGGAGCTCAAGCTGGCCGACTTTGGTTAGTTCTCCTCCAGTTCTGGTTCTGGTACGGGGTTCTGGTTCTGCTCGGATCTGACCGGAGTTCTTGGTGTCCTTCAGGTTTGGCCCGAGCCAAGTCCATCCCAACAAAAACATACTCCAATGAGGTGGTGACGCTGTGGTACCGGCCGCCGGACATCCTGCTGGGCAGCACCGACTACTCCACCCACATCGACATGTGGTACGGTTCTGGTTCTGGTTCCAGTTCTCAGATCGGACTGCTTGGAGCAACAAAGTCTCTGCATGGAGTTAGCATGTTCTCCTAGCGCATGCCTGGGTTCTCTCTCTGGGTTCTGTTTGGGTTCTCTCTTGGTTCTGTCCAGAAACATGTCGGTTGGGTTTCCTGGTCTCTCTCAGCTGGTGTTAGTGGTGGTTGTGTCTCCAGGGTGTCCCTTCCTGTCTCCAGTGGCGCTGGTTGTCGGTTCTGGTACCAGCCCTCAGGAACAGGAACCTGAAATAGAAACTCTTTGTTTGAACCTTCTGGGTTCTGGTTTTTAATAAAGGGGGCGGTTCGGACCTTCAGCCTTCTTCGAGCCGTTTCCACCCGTCTCTACCTGTTTGTGTCTCCAGGGGTGTTGGGTGTATCTTCTATGAGATGGTGACGGGTCGCCCTCTCTTTCCTGGCTCGACAGTTGAGGAGGAGCTTCACTTCATCTTCAAGCTGCTGGGTATTAACCAATCAGCTTCCATCACCGATAGCCAATCAACATCCAGGATCTTTGCTGACAGAAGGTTGTTTCGTCTGCAGGAACGCCCAGAGAGCGCAGCTGGCCTGGAATCAGTTCCAACCAGGAGTTCCTGGCTTTCAACTTCCCTCAGTACCGAGCCGAGAGGCTGAGCAACCACACCCCCAGGTACGCCCAGATACCCCAGAAATACCCCCAGGTAGCCAGGGTTTTCCCGAGCATTTTCCTCTCTGTGTTCAGGCTCAGCAGTGAAGGAGTGGAGTTGCTGTCGAAGTTCCTGCAGGTCAGTGAATGCCTCACAGTGTTTCTATGGTAACGGCTAAAGCAGCTCTGAGTGTTTGAACTTT
Organism: Xiphophorus couchianus; assembly: GCF_001444195.1. Taxonomy (NCBI): domain Eukaryota; kingdom Metazoa; phylum Chordata; class Actinopteri; order Cyprinodontiformes; family Poeciliidae; genus Xiphophorus; species Xiphophorus couchianus. The sequence goes on from NC_040251.1 coordinate 5,964,616, forward strand.
AGTTTGAAGGGAAGAAGAGGATCTCTGCTGACGAAGCCATGAAACATTGCTACTTCAGTAACCTTGGAAACAGAGTGACATCACTTCCTGACAGTAAGTGTAACCTTGGACACATCCTTTCCTGTCTGTGATGTCACTAAGGTCACATGGTTACGTTTCAGCGGTGTCCATCTTCAGTCTGTCGGAGATCCAGCTGGAGAAGGAGAGCGTGAAGCCGCCGGCAGTTCCTGATCCAGGTAACCGTCAGACACTCCTGGTGGTCCCGCCTGGACTGGACGCTATTTACGCTAATAGCAGAGCAAATTTTTAGCTCCGTGCTTTAGCGTTCATATGATTAGTGCTCTAGGGTTAGCGCAGGTAGCTCTCTAGTTAACAGTGCCCACCACTTATGATGGGTGTCAACATGGTTGAGTTTAGCGTTTAGCATTAACTTCTGCCATGTAGCATGTTGGTATAGCACTTTAGCATTAGCAGAACTAATGTTCATGAATAGTGCTTTAGGGTTAGCGGGGCTAGCGTTTTAGTTAGCGGGGCTAGCGTTTTAGTTAGCGGCGTTCACCAGGTTGCCTGAGGGAAACATGGTTCTGATGGAGCCTCAAACACAAACCCGATTCCTCTGAACTTTGGTTCAGGAAGTTCAGGTCCGGTCTGGTCCGGTTGCAGAACTTCAAGCTGGTCCAACAGAGACTGTCGGACATCTCAGTAGAACATCAGAGCAGTGAGGGTCGAAGGTGAAGCAGGTCCCCAGGAGTCAGAAGTTTCAGGTGAACTTTAGGTTTCTGACGTTGAAACGTTTTCTGTTACCAGCTACCAGCCCGACGCGGAGGCGGAGTCTGCTCTTCTGACACCTGAAGGAGACGGAGCCATCTGAAAGGGAAGTGACCACAGGAAGTGACATTTTACTTTGAAGGATCTGAGACTACTGATGTGAAACAAAGAAAACACTACAGATTTCCGGAATGTGAAGAAAACTTGTTTACAGACGATGCAATAATGAATCACAACAGGTACCGACCAATCAGAGGGCAGCATGTTTCAGAAACAAACCAATCAGCTTCCGTCTTCCAAGACTTAAAATCCAAACATGGTAGACCAGGAGCATCACCTCCAGCTTATGACATCATCATGATGATGTCACACTGCAGCAGGTGGAACGGGTCCCAACGTCCTGACAGATGATTCCAGGAACCAGTCAGCTGGTTCCAGTTACAGGTCACATGACCCGACAGCGTAACAGGTCCAGGTCCCGTTACCACCGGTTAGCGTTAGCTCGTTAACTGCTAACGAGTTTCTGGCCTGTTTCCACCATGTCCAGGTGCGTTTCACGTCTTCTCCTGGTTAATACCATTTCTGCTGGACGAAGCCATCTGGACTCTTATTGTGAAAGTTCTCTGCTGCTTCCTGTTATGATGAAACTCAGAGACGAAATTTACAGTAAACCAGCTGGATTCCCCCAGATACATGTCGGTAAAGATTGATGTGATGGTGGCAGATAATGGGGCAGATTGATTTGGGTGGGGCAGATAACGGGGCAGGTTGCTGCACAGTGGGGCAGATAGCTGGGGGTGGGGCAGATAACGGGGCAGATAGCATGCTCTCCCTGGCCGGTCTCTCTGGGTTCTCCAGCATCTTGACTGTTAGTCGATCTGATCGTGTCGGCCGTCTGAGCAGAAGCTCTTCGTTTCCTGATTCCATCCTGTAGAGTTCAGGGGTCAGTGGGCGGGGCTTCCCAGGTGATTTAGAAACCTGTTAGCGATATTTTTATACTGAAATAATAAATGGGTGGAGTTTAGCAATAGAGGAAGAGCTCGTTAACCGATATCGAGTTGTTCACTGAACATGTCGGGTCGTGAGGCCAGAAAGCAGACAGCAGTGGATGTTTCAAAATAAAAGCATTCCATAGAGGAGCAGGTTGGACGAAGCTTTCTGTTGACCTCTGACCTGTGGGAGTGGGGTTGGTTCCAGTCACGTTCTCTCCGTCTGACTGCTGAATGTAACTCGGGCAGCTCCCTGATCGGCCGGTCTGCACACACCAAGGACGTTGTGCTGCGTTCAGACCTGCTACTTAAACTATCGTTGTTGTTTTAAGCCAAAGTTCTCTGCAATATTCTGACCTGCATGATGGTATCTCTCTTCCAGTGAACTTCCACGCTGTTCAATTAGAAATCTTCCAACGGCTCAGAAAGCACTGAAGTGTTTGTTTTACTTGAATAAAAACAGGAAGTGGATGTTGTTGTTGTATTTATCTGTCTGTAATCTGGATATATAAACAGAACTGACATTAAAAGATTTTATTTATTATCAGTGTTGGTCGGTTATTGAGGAACATTCATGTTGGTCTGGAGAGTTTTCAGTCTGAGAAACTTTGCTTCAATATTTTCACTCAAGTAGAAAGAAATGACCGAAGAGTTGATGAAGTAAACATAAAGAAATTCTTTGGTACAATGCCTTCTAGTGAGATTATTTAATATTTAGAATTACAGATTAATTATTCATCACAAAGAGATGATACACAGTAACTCTGCTGCAGAACCTGAACAGAATAATGACGTCACTGAGGCTCCGGAGAACTGATCCAGGAAACCAAACCGTTTCACTCCAGGGTTTTTGCAGGCCTGGAGTTTGACGCCCCTGCCTTAGAGGCATCAATAAACCCAACCTTTCCTCAGAAGAAGCAGTTCTCTCCAGGCTCTGCTGTATTGTGAACAGCAGCGCCCTCTGTGGCTCTGGGGGAGTAGTGCAGCCAGAAACATGACTGCGCTCATGTTCGGTTCACATTTGAAATGTGAGTTTTTAGAATCCAGTAGTTTCATTGCAGTTTATGCTCCTGTTCGTCTCTGCAGGTTCTCCTCACTAATAGTCTAAAATCTAAACTTATTAAACTCTGGCATTTTAAAGGTTAATATAAAACAGCCAATAAAGCATCAGCACATGGTGGTGATCAGAAAAATATGTAGAAAGTAAAATGTTGTAGTCAGAAATGCATCACCTCTTAATCCACTGATCATTTTCCATGTAACAGCCTGAGGGGGTGCACCGGTCCTGGAGGTACTGCAATACCAGGTCGAATTTGTCTCGACATTTCAGCAGCTGTAAATCCATCCAAAAGTGTTTGCTGTCTTCCTGTTCTCATTTTGCTGCTTGTTTGTCTCACTTCAGTGCTTCAGAGCAACAAAAACAATTTAAATATGAGCCAAATACAAGAAACACAAAATGTAGTTTTTAGCTGAATGTGATTGTGAAACTCAAACCTACGTGAGCGAGTTTGAAAAAGTCACAATCTAAACCATTTTAATAACTTTCAGTCAATCTTTTCCAGCTTTGGAGGAATGTATGAAGAATCTTGATAGTCCAACCATGATGGAAGGTGGTTTCATAAAGTCACGCCACAGCATCAGGACTTTAACTAGGCCACTACAAAGTCTTCATTTCTGGTGTGTTTTTGATCGCTGCCCTGCAGCCGGTGGCTCTCCTGCAGGATGTTTCCTGGTTTTATTCATCACATCAGGTCTTCCAGGCCCTGAAGCAGCTAAACAGCCCCAGACCATCACACTGCCACCACCGTGCTCTGCTGTTGCTATGGTCGCAGACCATCCAGAGAGTTCGCCCTGTGGACTGATGAGATCTCAGGATCCTAACGATGCGTTCAGGAAAAACTGAGATGAGCTTTAACGTTGATTTTGCTCGGTGGTGGTTTTGGTCTTGGACTCTGCCATGCAGGCAGTCTTTACCCTGCCCCAGTCTCTGGAGCATCACCTCTGACTTCCATGAGGTCAGTGAGGCCTGCAGACCTTTGGATGATGTTGTGGGGTCATGACCTCTTGGGTGAGTCGTCGCTGGACTCTTGGAGTAATTTTTGTTGGCCGGCCTCCTGGGAAGCTTCGGAAACTGTTCTGCATTGCTGTTCCGAATAAATGACTTCCTGCGGATCTCTGCAGGATGTCCAGCTCCGAGGACATTTTGGAGTATTTCAGTTTGCCAGGCAGGTCCTGTTGAAGTGACACCTTGACTGAGAACAGGTGTGTTTGAGACAAAGGTGTGATAAACCTCAGCTAACCATGTCTTCATGGAGGAGGATATTTTCTCCCTTTATGAGCAACACCTTCATGTAAAAACTGGATTTTGTGTTTGGCTCATATTTCAATGGGTTTGATGTTCTGAAACACTGAAGTGAGAGAAACATGCAAATAGGAAACCAGGAAGGTTTAAGGGGTTAAAGGTGTTTTGGCTCTGCAGGCCTTTATTTGTGAGAGGAAAGTGGTCATGAGAGAAGGGGAAGCCATGATGGTTTAATCCTTTAAAATGTTTTACCTGTTTTTAGTCACCATACTCATGACTCTCACCTTCCCAACCATTAATGTTAGAAGTGTGAAGTTGTGAGTTTTAGCTCAGAGTGTTTCATCCTTTTTAAGTTCTTTACAGTCAGATGTGTTTTTATTACAAAAATGTTCAGTTTAAAGACTTACACTCGGTGGCAGGACCTGTGGCCACGGCCGTCTATATGGAGTGGCTCCAACAAAAATAAAAATGAAAATATTTTATTTTAATAAACAACCCGCACATCTTGGTGAATACGAGCACTTTTAGCAAATCTGACTTTTAACAGACAGGATTTTAAGCTCTTAAATATTTATGGCTTTAACAACATGACAGACTTTTTAGCCCCACATGCTGGGAAGAAAACCTTTAATAATTGGAGGGATTTTAACTGTAATTTAACCAGGAAACACAGGAAAAGAACCAGACAGGATTTTAAAATAGATAAGACATCACTTTTATTACAGAGAATCGTTGGGGATTTTAAACTAGTGGACTGTTTTAGCACCATGCATCCTGGAGCCACACCTGGTTCAGCGGTGACGGCTCTATGGCCTCTCGTATCGATTATTTCTTCATCAGGGATTGCGCCCTAACTGATGCTAGATTGTCACCGGCTTTCTTTTCCGATCACCTCCTTCTGTCCTCCTTCACTTCCTTCAGGTGCGACGACCGGGAGAGGTCTGTGGAAACTCAACCGCTCCCTGCTGGAGGACCAGGTTCTGGTCGGCCAGTACCGGGAGCGGTACCGTGAGTGGCAGACCCTCCAAGACCTGTACGAAACACGAGCACAGTGGTGGGAGATGGTGAAAGGTAGGACCCAGACTTTCTTTCGACAAGCAGGGAAAAATAAAAAGAGAAAAGAACAGAGATGCATGATGGGGCTGCAGAAAAGATTACAAAGATATTATTTTCTAAATCAAAAGGGAATGGATTTTAATAAAGAAATAAGAGAAGTAAAAAAAGAAATGAGCATTTTAGCAGAAATAAAGAGCAAGGGAGTAATATTAAGAAGCAGAGAGAGAGAAATAGAAGGAGAAAAATGTACCAGATACTTTTTAAAGAAAATTATAAACAACCCAAGTTTTATTTCTGATTTAAAGTCAGAAAATGGAAACATTGTTTCTAACATAGAAGAAAAGAAAAAAGTAACTGAAAAGTACTATAGTGATTTGTACTAAAAAAAAACTGCAAAAGAAGAAAATATGAAAGAAACTTTGAATTTTCTTGAGAAAAGTATAGAAAACAGTTTTTTAGAGCAGGATTTTACTCTTGTAGAGGTTTTACAGTCTTTGAAAAGTTTTAAAAGAGGAAAGTCTCCAGGCTCAGACGGACTCCCTTAGAATTTTATTTAACCTTTTAGCACCGGATTTCATTACCGTTTTTACTGATTTTAGTAAAATAGATAAACTTCCTGATAGTTTTAGAACAGGAATAGTTACACTTTTATATAAAGACATAGACAAGACGGATCTTAAAAACTGGAGACCGATTACCCTTTTAAACGTGGATTGTAAAATCTTTAGTAAATGTTTATGTCGCAGCCTTTCGTTCCAAAAAAAGCAAAGATAAACTCCAATAAAGGCTGTGGGTGGTAACGGGTGTTTTGGGATTTGTACGCACTTTGCCGATTCATTTATTGTTAAAGTTGAAATAAAAAAGTCTTGTAACTTAGTTGAAATAAAAAAAAAAAAAATAAAAAATACTTTCCATTTACTGTCCAAGTGCTCAAATGTTCAAGTGGTCAAAAAATCATTCTACCAAAACCTCCCGTCCACCCCAGACATTCACCAAACAATCCAGCAAACAATCCACCCAGCACCCGGTGTGTTCTTAATCGCTCAAATTGGTGGGCGGGTCTAACGATTAACAATGTAATCTAAATAATTCCAAATATAAAAATCAACCACAAATTTTGAATCTAAATTAACTTAAATATATTCCTACTACACAAAGAACAAAACAAAATTGGTAGAAATTATAAACTACAAAACCTTTACATAAATGGCCACGACATCCCGGCCCCTAATTCATGTACAAGAATTACATCTAACATCTGCATAAGTGGCCATTAATAAATGCAAAATTAATATCATTAGCAGACTTAGCTCTTCAACAATATTTTCTATTAACAAATACTTCATTTAAACATTAACTTATGCAGTATACAATGTTTTTTTTTTTTTTTTTTTTTTTTAAGTCCATATGTCTTCTTAGTGAAAAATTAAAAAAGGTAAAAACAGTCAATGTTCCATGACTTCCACGTTCTTCTCTTGTCCATGTGCATGGTCTGTGTGTGTATAAAAGTGTAGGTAGTAGAATGAGATGTACAGCATGTCAGTAAATGAGTATCAGTGTAAATGTAGAGCCAGAGGTTCCAGAACTTAGCTCAGTTGGAGACAAACATTTGCTGTCGTCTCTACACAGCCTCCAGCAGGAGACATATCTTGTTGATCGGCTTCTCCAGCTCATTTGTTCTCGTCTTGACTCGCACACGTCGTACCAATCCACTTGCATCTGCCATGGTTTCTGTGATGCGTCCAATAGGCCAAGAATTTCTTGGTGCAGCCTCGTCAACAACAAGCACCACATCATCAATGGCAAAGTTCCTGCGAGTCTTGTTCCATTTCCGTCGCTCTTGCAACATAGGGAGATATTCTTTCACCCACCGTTTCCAGAACAGGTCCACAATGTATTGGGCTTGCCTCCAACGTCTCCGCATGTACAGGTCCTCCTTTTTGAACAAACCTGGTGGTAGCACAGGCTTACCTTTTAACTGGAGCAAATGATTTGGAGTAAGAGCCTCTAAATCATTGGGATCTTCAAAAGAAGGTGTAATCGGGCGATCATTTAATATAGCCTCCACCTCACATAAAACTGTGTGCAAGCCTTCATCATCTAGGACTTGCTGGTTTGTGATGGAGCACAGTATTTTCTTTATTTCCTGCACCAGGCGCTCCCATACACCACCATGATGGGCTCCATAAGGAGGGTTAAAAGTCCACTTTATGCCATCTTGTGCTAAGCATTTTTGGATTTTACTTTGCTTTAGCTCTAACATGGCTTGCTTCAACTCACGATTTGAGCTGACAAAGTTGGTTCCGTTGTCCGACCGGATTTCCTTGACTTGTCCTCTGCGGCAGATTAATCTCCTGATGGCGTTTATACAGGAATCTGTATCAAGAGAATGTGCCACCTCAAGGTGAACTGCACGACAGGTTAGGCATGTGAAGAGAACTCCATATCTTTTTACAATAGTTCTCCCTCTCTTCACTTCTATTGGTCCAAAGTAATCAGCACCAACATAAGTAAATGGTGGAAGATCAGTTGAGATTCTGTCAATAGGAAGATCTGACATTTTTTGCTCACCTGGCTTTTGTCGTTGCCTTTGACACACCATAGTCTCTGATGATCTTTCTGGCTGCTGAATTAGCATGAGGGATCCAGTACTGTCGTCGAAGGGTAGAAAGCATGTGATTTCTTCCTCTGTGTCCAACCTTTTCATGGATATGTTGAAGAATGAGCTTTGAAACATGGCTTCCTTTAGGCAATATTGCAGGATGTTTTGTTTCTTCAGGTAAGGCTGCTTTGCTCAGTCTGCCTCCCACTCTCAACACACCATCACTAACAACAGGATCAAGCTTGTACAGATGACTTGACTTTTTCACTGCACCAGAGCTCAGGGCAGCCATTTCATTGCCATAATGGTTTCTCTGCACAACTCTCACTATGGCTTCCTCTGCCTTGGACAGATCATCAGTTGTGAGCTGAACATCTGTTTTATTGTCCTGTTTATCACACATTTGATTTCCACAGTGTGCAGTTAGCAACTTCTTTGTTTATAGCATTTCTTTTAGTCTCAGGAGCCATGCTACACTTCTTTTTAGCTTTGTCCAACTGGAAAAGTACATTAGCAGCTTGGTGGTGGGACACACTTCTTCCAGCACAGCTGCACATGTCAGAACTTGATCTTTAACCTCTGGATCAGCTTCCAAATGGACAGGTAATTCTTTAATCACTGCTGGCCATTGGATCTCAGGTTTTGTGAGGAATTCTGGCCCACTGATCCAGGTGGAAGACTTTAAAAAAGAGCCAACCTTCATGCCTCGAGAGGCTGCATCAGCTGGATTCAACTTTGAGCTGATGTATCTCCACTGAGTAACCTTTGTAAGATCACGAATGATGGAAACTCTATTAGCTACATAAGTTTTGAACCGTGTTGTTGTGTTTGCAATGTACTGCAGGACGGTTGTGCTATCAGACCAAAAGACTGATTCACTCAGATTGAGTCCAAGTTGAACTAACAGCATTTTGTCCAGACATACAGCTAAAACTGCAGCAGCAAGTTCAAGTCGTGGTATAGTGATTTGTTTTAATGGTACTACCCTTGCTTTACCAATAACAAAGGAAACGCACACTTCCTGTTTGCTATTAGTTAGCCTAAGATAAGACACGGCACCAAACCCAGTTTCACTGGCATCACAAACGTGATGCAGTTGTGCATTTCTTATTTCCCCAAATCTTTTGGGTGTGATGCATCTTCTGACACTAAAGTTGTCAAGAAGAACTAAATCTTTGGTCCATTTTTTCCAAACTTGTGCCATTTCTGGTGGAATTGTCTCATCCCAGCCAAACTTCAGTTTACATAAATGTTGAAGAATCTGTTTAGCAGGGAGAATAACTGGAGCTAAGAAACCCAAAGGGTCATAAATAGAGCTGACAATGGACAAAATACCACGTCTTGTTAGTGGTTTGTGCTTGTTTACAATGCTAAAGGTGAAAACATCGTGGTCAACATCCCATTGTACCCCCAGGGCTCTTTCAGTGGGAAGCTGGTCCCGGCTAAGATCTAGCATCCTTACACCTGTTGCTCTGTTTTCCTCAGGGATCTGCGAGAGGACAGAGCGCTCACTACACACCCATTTATTGAGCCTAAATCCCCCCTTGGCACACACCTCAGTGAGCTGTTGATAAAGAGAAATGGCCTGCTCAACTGTCTGTACAGACCTGAGACAGTCATCTACATAGAAGCTGTGTCTGATTGTATTAATAACCTCTTCTGGGTACAGATGTTGGTTGTCATCAGCAGTCTTTAAAAGTGCAAATGTGGCACAACTAGGGGAAGAGACTGCACCAAAAATATGGACCAACATTCTATGTTCAACAAGCTCTTTTGTGATGTCACCGTGGGGCCACCAGAGAAAACGTAAGTAATTTACATGTTCCTGAGCAACTTTGACTTGGTGGAACATCCCTTTAATGTCCGTCATAAGGGCTATTGGACCTTGCCGAAAACGAATGAGTACACCTAATAAGGTGCTAGTCAAATCTGGTCCCTGTAACAGCTCTTTGTTCAGTGATGTTCCAGCAAACATTGCAGCACAATCATAAACAACCCGCAGTGTTTTCTTACGGGGGTGGTAGACCCCATGGTGAGGTACATACCACACCTTTCCTTCCTCATGTTCCATTTGATCTTGTGGTACGATTTCTGAATGCCCTTCCACACTAACATTATGCATAAATTCTTTGTACTCTTCAAAGAATAACTTATCCTTCTGAAATCGTTTTAACAGACTTTGCGCCCTCTGCTGGGCCACCTGTTTGTTGTTGGGCATTTTTACTTCAGGATTACGAAAGGGTAACTTCAGGTGATAATGACCATTTTTAAGTACCGCTGACTCTGACATGATATCCATGAACTGTTTGTCTTCTACAGACATTTCAGTTCGCTCATTGCACTTGTGCTCTATAAATTCCTGATTATACTGTCTGACCAGCATTTCTTCCAAACTGCTTATTGAGATACGGTTCACCTGAATAGAATTAGCAACATGTCCATTTCCTTCACTACCCTGATTGAGTGGACCATTAACAACCCAACCAAGGCGTGTTAGCACAGCATAAGGCCCACTACCTTCACTGTTAACTACTTTCCAAGGTTCCAATGCTTTGGGAGAATTTACACCAATGAGCAGCCCAATGCCAGCATCTATTGGTGTCAACTCAACTTTCAGATAAGACCATTTTCTTAAGTCTTCTTCTTTAGGGATGTTTTCTTTAGTGACAGGAATGGACTGTTGAGTATAAACATCAGGCAACTTCAAGTACTCATTTTCTTTTAAAGCAGCTACTTCCAAACCAGATAATCTATAGCTACTTGCAGGTTTTTCCTGACCCATGGTTTTTAGCATGATTTCCACTTTCTTTCCAGATGCATTTAACTGCATCATCAAAGCCTCTGTACAAAATGTTGCAGAGCTGCCTGGATCTAGAAAGGCATAAGTCTCCACAATCTTTGTCCCCTTTTCCAACTTTACTTTTACTGGGACGACTGACAGAACACACTCATTAGACCCGGCCCCAGTGTAGCTACCAACATTCAAAGATACAAGAGCATTTGAGATTGGTGACTCTTTACCCTCAGCCTTAAATGCTTGGTACTGCTGCTCTGTTGGTTTAATATGCAGAACAGTAGGGTGACTTTTATTACAGGTGAGGCATGTTAGACGTTGTGGACAGTTCTTACTCATATGTCCATTCTGTAAGCAACCAAAGCATAAACCTTTACTTTTAAGGAATGTCACCTTTTCTTTGTTGGCTTTCTGCTTGAATGAGTCGCATTTTTCCATGCAATGATTTCCATCACAAAATAAGCGTCGAGCTCGAACCAGCTTTGTAACCTCATGGTTAAACTGGACCTGTTTGTCACTGGTCTGTTTAGAAACCACAGCAACAGAAGTGGCAAAACTGCTGCTTTTAGTTTTAAAAGGAACCTTTGATGGTTTTAAAGTCATCTTTTCTTTTGCAGTTTGACCTTCTCCATAAACAGGATCTAATGCAGCTTTTGTTTGTTTTTCCAGAAGATCAAGAAGATCTTTAAACCTTGCTCTACGATCATACTTTTCTGCTATGTCAACCACAATTAGTCGCCATGTATCACGAAGTCTAAAAGGCAACTTTGAAACAAGAATTCTCATATTGGTTGAGTTTTCAAGCTCTTCAATAAACCCAGCTTCATCCATTGTGTTGAAACAACTTCTTAAAAAGAATGTATAAGCTCTTAAAGCTGCAGCATCATCAGACTTTAAGACTGACCAATTCAGAGCTTTGTCTATAAATGCAGATGTTATTTTTGCTCTGTTACCAAAGTTCCAGTCAAGCTGTCTTTTTGCTTCCAGATAAGCAGTTTGTGGACTCATGTGCATACAACTTCTCACTAAAGCTCTAGGCTGACCTGTGGTAAACTGCTCTAAGTAATAAAGCTTGTCCTGCATGTTATCTGTCTTAGTTTCTATTCCTTGCTCAAATGCCTTAAGAAAGGACCTAAAATGCAAAGGATCTCCACTAAAAACAGATGGCAGGAGTGACAGTCTTTGTTGTTTTACAAGCATCTCAGTGATTTCATTCTGCTTCATCATAATCTCTGTTAATGCACTACTATGAACATCAACCTGAGAAGATATTCGTCTTGGGCTTTCCCCTTCTGGTTTCACTTTTAATGTTTCATTAATAGGTGTATCTTGGGGCATTGGCAAAGGTACAAGAGTAGACAATGGTTTCTGCGTTCTTGGAGCCTTTTGAGCTGTAGCAGCGGGTATAAACTCAGTAGATATCGCAGAAACTGATGTATCCTGGTTTATGACACCAGAGCTGGAAACATGACTGTTCTGATCTTGCGTAGAGTTGTAGATTTTCATCTTTGCATCCGCCTTCACCAGCTTGGTTCTCAAAACCAATGCTTCTTTTCTTGTTTTTAACTGAAGTTCTTCCAGCTCAAGCGCATGTTTTTCTTGCAGCGCATCCACCTCCGCTTTCAGAGCGGCTCTTTCCACCTCGGCTTCCATCAGCGCCATTGAAGCCGCACGGGAACTTTTACTCCGCGAACTAGAAGCTTTACTCACTATACTGGGCGCTGTGCTGACTGGTTTAGCTGCGGACCCAGATAACCTTTCAGAGTCTTTGCCGATCGTTTGTTGCGCAGTCTGTGAGACGCTGTCATCCGGCTCAACGTTACGGTCATGAGATGCCGCCTTTGATTCAACGTTCAATGCTGAACATGCTTCGCTCTTCTGTGCATCTCGATCGCCATCCATCCAATTTTCGATGTCATCCAAGAACTCTTTAAAACTGATCAGCTTTGGTTCGTACCAATCGCCGTGATCAGTTTCTTTTTCTTCATCGCTAAGCAGTCTTTGAACTGAAGATTGCAAGTCCATAAACTCCCCTAAATAATTATTAAAAGTTTTCATATGCTCCTCAATGGAGGATTTTGATTCTCCAGCATCAATTAAAGCATGAATGTCATTTCTTTTTCTTGTCAGCACGCCGAGTTTAGCTCTGCGCCTTTTAATTAAATTAAAGAGTTCTTTTTCTTTTTGAAATTCTTCATCTTGTTCATCCATTTTCAACACAAATTTCGTTTCTCCAAATCCAAAAGAAAATTGTCCAAAACAAACTTTTCACTTTGCAGTTCAGTCTCTGCTCTTTCCAACAAAGCACCGCATTTACTCACGAACTTTGCGTCCTCTCCAAGTCCATTACGTGAAGTTTCAGTCCTCCAAGTTCGATCATCCAAACGTTCCAAGCCAGTCCAAGAAAAATAAAAATATAATGATTTTTTGACTTAAATGTCGCAGCCTTTCGTTCCAAAAAAAGCAAAGATAAACTCCAATAAAGGCTGTGGGTGGTAACGGGTGTTTTGGGATTTGTACGCACTTTGCCGATTCATTTATTGTTAAAGTTGAAATAAAAAAGTCTTGTAACTTAGTTGAAATAAAAAAATAAAAAATAAAAAATACTTTCCATTTACTGTCCAAGTGCTCAAATGTTCAAGTGGTCAAAAAATCATTCTACCAAAACCTCCCGTCCACCCCAGACATTCACCAAACAATCCAGCAAACAATCCACCCAGCACCCGGTGTGTTCTTAATCGCTCAAATTGGTGGGCGGGTCTAACGATTAACAATGTAATCTAAATAATTCCAAATATAAAAATCAACCACAAATTTTGAATCTAAATTAACTTAAATATATTCCTACTACACAAAGAACAAAACAAAATTGGTAGAAATTATAAACTACAAAACCTTTACATAAATGGCCACGACAGTTTAGATCTAGTGGATCTAATCCACCCGGATCAAGCCTGCGCCGTCCCGGGAAGGAGGATCACGGACAGCCTGGTACTGATCCGAGACACCATCTGTTTGGCGTGAGACAGAAACATTGTGTCATGTTCCGTGTTTTTCTGTGTGTTTATTTTAAGTTTCCTGAGTCTCCGTGTCGTCCTGTCTCCCCTTGATTACTCCAGGTGTGTCTCGTTCCCTGATCACCTCCTGTGTATTTAGTCTCACCTGTGTCTCTGTGTTTTGTCGGGTCCTCGTCGCATCATTTCTCTCTGCCTGTTTGTTTGCCACGAATATTTTCTGTTGGTACCGATGTGAGCCCTGGCTTCTGCTCAGCTGTGCTGCCAGAACTTTGTGGACTGTTGGAGCATGATTTATTATTAGAAATGCCATCTTTCACTTCAACCTGGGTCTACAGCGTTTGCCTCACCACCGCAACTCATGACACATTGGGCTGATAGTCCTAAACTTACATTTAAAGAAAGCGTTTGATCGGGTCTCGCACCAGTACCTCTTCCAGGTACTGCAAAAAATGGGTTTTCCTGGGAGGTTCGTAGCGTGGGTGGGACTGCTGTACCGAGACATCTCCAGCAGATTTATGGTTAACGGGTTTCTGACAAAAGCAGTGGAAGTGAACTGGGTATCCGTTATCCGCCTGCGTCGAGCCGCTGTGCAGATCTTGAGAAGGACCCACAGATTTTAGGAGTAACGATACCGGGGAGTGGAGGGCAGGAAGCCAAATGTCTTTTATACATGGATGATTTTAACATTTTATGTACAGATCTTTTATCAATAGATAGGATTTTTCAATTAACCGATTGTTTCGGGAAAGCATCAGGGTCAAAATTAAACAAAGAAAAAACAAAAGCCCAGTTTTATGGACCATGGAAGGAGAATGAAAAATTAGGGTGTTAGTTTCAAGTAATGGAAGAAGAACAAAAAATACTGGGAGTAAAATTTGACAAACATGGAGAAGGAAAGACAAACTGGACAGAAACAAGAAGAGAAACAGCGACTGGGATTCAGGAACCTTTCGATGGAAGGAAAGATTTTAATGGTCAAAGCTGTGATTTTACTCACCAGTTCTGTTTTTATCCCTCCTAAGAGAGTGTTTCTAGAACTGCAACCAGCCATTTTTTATTTCATCTGGGACTCCAAATGGGAAAGGATGAAAAGAGAAATTATGTACAAACCTAAAGAAAAAGGAGGAAAAGGAGTCCCAGACCTTCACTTGTTTTTAGGCAGCCACTATACGAGCAAAACAAACACGATGACCAGATTCTGGTGCGGGTCCTATCTTAGAAAATTAAAAATGATAAAAAGTGATTTTAGAACTCCAGTAGCTTTTAACTTCCCTCCTGCATTTATACGGAAATTTTTAGAGCATTTTAAACTGGAAGGAGAGGAGAGCAAGATTTTAACTAATCATCGTTTTATTGTCCCTGTTGTGCAGGACCGGGAACCAGTGACTCCAGTGCGCGGCCTCCTGTATGGAGACGCCTCCACCGTTTGGCGCAACGTGAGCCATCCCGTCCTTCCAAACAGACTCCAGGATGTCATGGATGGTGGCTCATGGGATCCTGCCGGTCAGAGCTGTTATGCTCCCGCGGCATGTCTGCAACGTCCATCTGCCCCCGACCCGGTTGTGGCGCGCCGGAGTCGGTGAGGCACCTGCTGTGGGAGTGCAGCGCTGCTGTGGACCTGTGGGCGAAGGCCGGCTCCTTGCAATTCCCACACTTGCCAGCAAGGGAGGTCCTCCATGGGCAGCTAGTGCTGTACGGGGTGAGCCAGCAGAAAACGACTAAAAAGGACTTTGCTGAGAGGTGGCTCACCCTAGCCACCATCAAAGACACCATTTGGACCTCCAGAAACTTGCTGGTGAGCAGGCGCAGGCAGATGCCCCCCGTGGCTGTGATCCGGATGGCGGCAGCAAAAAGAGGAACATCAAGGGCTGCAGGTGGCGCGCCAAGGACACAGCCACCAAGGAGAATCGCCTGCGCCTCCGTGGACGAAGGAGCCGGCGCTCCACGAAAAGAGGTCCAAGCAGCGGCGGCCTGGCTCTCCGGGTGAGGCAGGAGGGAAGGAGCTTCAGGGCAGGATCCCCTCTGAGCACCAGCGCTGTTTGGAAGGACGGGACGGCTCCGGACTTTGGAAGGAGTCACACCGGTCCTGCTCAACTTTTAACATCCAGAGATTTTATGTTTTATACTCTTGTTCTTAGCTTCTTTTAGTTTAAACTGATGAATTGTATTTATTAATAAAGGAAAAGAAAAAAGAGGAAAATTTATGTAGGGTGGGGTACCCTATAACTGTAAAATGCCATGTTTTTAAAAATGTCCTAACAATAAAATATTTCAAAAGAAAAAAATCTTGGTGAATACGAGCACTTTTAGCAAATCTGACTTTTAACAGACAGGATTTTAACCTCTTAAATATTTATGGCTTTAACAACATGACAGACTTTTTAGCCCCACATGCTGGGAAGAAAACCTTTAATAATTGGAGGGATTTTAACTGTAATTTAACCAGGAAACACAGGAAAAGAACCAGACAGGATTTTAAAATAGATAAGACATCACTTTTATTACAGAGAATCGTTGGGGATTTTAAACTAGTGGACTGTTTTAGCACCATGCATCCTGGAGCCACACCTGGGTAAAAATAGGACTTCCTGTGTTTCAGGAAACACAGGAAGAACAAAAAATACTGGGGGAGAAATTCAATAAAAATGGAGACAAACTGGACAGAAATAACACAAAGAATAAAACAGCGACTGATTCTGGGGGACGAGAAATTTAACAAGAGAGGAAGATTTTAATAATCAAAGCAGTGATTTTTCTCGGCCTGTTGGCTCAGACAGGTTTTAATTATTTATTGGTTTTAGTAAAGGTTTTAGCCTTTAAGCTGGTGGTGCCTCCACCATGGCGGCATGCGGAGGCACCACAGTGTTCGATTTTTATTTAATGAGAAAGGAACAGAAAGTGGTATGACTAGATTGGACTTCTCTCAGAAACTGATTCAACAGAACTTGAAGTTTCGGCCAGATGACCTGAACTGTATCCTCACCCTGCCTTTCAGCAGAGGATATGATGTGAGTTTTTGTTCTGCTGCACTTCTGAAGGATCTTTGGAAACATTTTGAAAATGCTAAGACCCAGTTTTCAGTATTTGACGTCGAGAAACTGACTGACAACTCCCTGAAAACGGTGATTGTCAGGATGTTCAATGAGACTGTCAGTGCTGAGGACATCTGTATGTGGCTGGGTAGATACTGCACTGTGAGAGGCCAGGCTATGAAGGTGCGGGATGTGGACGGCATCTGGAACTGTGCTTGGCGGGTCCCCATTAAACAATGGGAAGACCCCCAAGGCTTCCAGGGCCTGAAGCATCTCCCCTCAATGATAGTCCTGGGGGAGAACAGAGGCCACATTCACTATCAAGGCCAACCCACACTGTGCCGGAAGTGCGGCGAGCATGGTCATCTGGCCGAAACTTGTGAAAAGACCTTTTGTGGTAAATGTAGAGAAGTGGGATACACGTTTGAGGAATGTACGAAGGACGGAAATGTAATGCTAATAAACTGAAAAAAGGAAAAGCAACGGGAACGGAAAAGGTTAACGAGCAAGTGGAAGCAGCTGGGCCAGAAAATTCAAATCTCCCGCCAAGCCCTCTGATTGGAGGAGAGGAGGAGATGGCAGGAAGTGGGGAGGGGAAGGAAGCAATCCCCCCCAGACCGAAACATCCAGTGGGGGGGAAATGCAGACTGAAGGTGGAGCTAGCTTGGACTCTGAGGAAATGCAGTAGGACAGCAGCGATAATGCCCCCCCTCAGACAGCTCTGCTGTCGGGGCTCCGTGCCCCTGGTAGGGTCACCCAGGACACAGAGGTCCTAGGTGAGAAACCAGACAAAGTGCAGCCTGAAGACCCCTTACGACGACAGAGAGCATTGGATTCAGTGTTTGGTCAACAGGGCCCCGCCCTGGAGCCAGCCTGGACGTGGGGCATGTTGGTGAATGCCTGGTGTTGTGTATGATACACTAGGTCAAATAAAATACTGTTCAAGCAGATAACTGGAAGTAGCACATGGCAACGTTTATTCGAACCGAGAACTTTTCTTCCTCACAGGTTTTTCTAGCTCACCTCTCTTGTGCACAGCAAGAGCGCCACCAATGGCGAATTGTTAACATAACCAGACCAAAAGTGTCTAACAATCTTAATCCTGGAGGTTCCATCATTTCCTTGTCTGGAACACCACAGCTCCTCCCCTGTAAAATCAATACTTCCCAATCAATTAAACATTTTTTTTTTTACAAATATAACTGAAATCAAGAAACACTTTTTCTTTTTAAACCCTCAATTAGAGTTGCAATTTCAAATTCAGTCTATCAGGAGGTCGCCGGTTCCTCACTGGACGAGTGTTCCTTTCAACTGTAGATGATGGCAAGTCTATTGGTTGATTCCCAACAGTTTTTTCTTCCATCTGTTGATCCACACCTTTGGTTGTATCGAGATCGTCATCATTCCAAAAGTTTCCAGCAACCGAGTCTGTTTGTGTAAAATGAGCTGGATTTCCATTTACACCCAAAATCTGATTTACATGTTTTTTAACACACTTTCCATTCACTTCCACACTGTAAGTTACAGGACCCAGGACCTCTTGTACAACTCCATTCAACCACTTCTCCCCTCCCCTGTAATTCTTAACCAATACAGGTTGACCTACTGTGAAAACTCTCACACGTGGAAGAGTTGGTTCTGTTTTGTTTTGCATTCTCTGAGAGAACTGGGGTCTGATCAGTGACAGTCTTGTTCGAACCTGTCTTTTTAGAAATAACTCAGCAGGAGTTTTTCCTGTAGTTGTATGGGGTGTGTTTCGGTACCCTAAAAGAAAATTTGCAACACAGTGCTCAAGTGTCATACCACCTATGGCTCGATTCTTTGCTAGCGACTTTTTAAGATTTTGGACTAAGCGCTCTGCTAATCCATTGCTGGCAGGGTGGTATGCAGGTGACTTAATGTGCTGCACTCCATTTTTTAGGAATGACTCAAAATCTTGTGAAACAAACTGAGGACCGTTATCCGTTACAACTTCCTTCGGTAACCCGTAAGCAGCAAACAAATTTCTCAGTGTTTCAATGGTTTTAACTGAAGTAGTAGTATGCATAGGAATAATCTCTGGCCATCTAGCATAGGCATCCATAACTACCAGAAACACCTGCTTGTGGTCCTCTGCAAAGTCCAGATGGATTCTCTCCCAGGGGCTGGCAGCCCATTTCCATTTATGCACTGGTGCAGTACAAGGCATACTACGCTGCTTTTGACAAATGGTACATTCACTGACTTCCTGTTCAATGCACTCATCTACTGCTGACCACCAGAATAAACTTCTGGCGAGGGATTTCATCTTTACTATGCCCCAGTGGTGTTCATGCAGTTCAGAAATCAACTGATCCCTTAATTTCTTAGGAACCACCACTCGTAACCCCCACAGCAGACAATCATCTTCAACAGTCAGCTCAAAACGTCTCTGAAAATATGGCTTCAGTAACTCATCCTGTACATGTTTAGGCCAGCCAGTTAACACCAACTGTTTCACCACCTTTAACACAGGATCTTTGTCTGTTTCTTTTGCTATCTCCATTGAAGTAATAGGTAACTCGTCAAGGTAAGATACTTTGTAAATTGGGTTTGACACCACATCCACACTTGGTTTCATCGGTAACCTTGATAAAGCATCTGCGTTGCTGTGTTGCTCAGATCTTTTGTACTGAATCTCGTACTTGTATGCAGCTAGGATTAGAGCCCACCTTTGCAATCTAGCAGCAGCTAGCGTAGGCACACCTGTTTTGGTCCCAAAATTTTTAGCAATGGCTTGTGGTCTGTCACCAAAATGAATTTCCTACCATAAAGGTAGTCATGAAACTTCATAACACCAAACACTAAACCAAGTGCTTCTTTTTCAATCTGTGAGTAATTTTGTTCTGTCTTAGTTAGCATTCGGGATGCAAATGCAATCGGTCTTTCGCTTCCATCTTTCATTTGGTGACTGATTACAGCACCAACTCCATAAGGAGATGCATCACATGCTAAGATAATTGGTAGCTCTGCATCAAAATGTACCAAAATTTTATCAAATTGAAGAGCCTTCTTTGCATTCTCAAAAGCATTTTGACAGTTTTCTGACCAAATCCAGTCTGCATCTTTGTGTAGCAATGCTGACATTGGCTGGATCAGAGTCGATAAGTTTGGTATAAACTTCCCATAGTAGTTTAACAGAGCCAAGAATGACCTAAGTTCAGTTACATTTCTTGGAACTGGAGCCTTCTGAATGGCAGTTGTCTTTTCCTTCATAGGATGGATGCCGGTGGCATCAATGACATGTCCTAAATATGAAACACTGTCTTGCATGAACTCACATTTTTCTCGCTTTACCCTAAGGTTGTAGCTTTCGAGCCTCTTACGGACCTCTTTTAAGTTAGTCAGGTGGCTTTCTGCATCTTTACCAGTTATCAAAATATCATCAAGATAGCAGATAACACCATCCATACCCTGAAGTACTTCGTCCATTATTTTCTGGAAAATTGCAGGAGCACTCGCAACACCATAAGGCAACCTGTTGTATTGATATAGCCCTTTGTGAGTGTTTATGGTCAGGTAACACCTAGACCTGTCCTCTAACTGGACTTGCTGGTAAGCCTGAGATAAGTCTAGTTTGGTGAATTTCTGACCTCCTGCTAATTTTGCAAACAGATCTTGTGTTTTTGGGAGTGGATACTGATCCACATTTAACCATGGATTTATGGTGACCTTGTAGTCTCCACATAATCTCACACTGTCATCCTTTTTAGGTATGCACACTATTGGAGCAGCCCACTCACTGGAATTAGTGGGTGAAATAACTCCTTCCGCCTCCAATTTAGTCAGTTCCTTTTCCACAGCTTCTCTTAATGCATATGGAACATTTCTTGGTTTATGGAACTTTGGCACTGCTTCTGGAGCAACATGTAGCTTAGCTTTAATACCCTTCAACTTGCCTAGCTCAGGGTTGAACACTGATGCATACTGAGCACAAACATCTTCCACTGTTTCTGGAGCCACTCTGTTCACCTGTGACCAGTCTAGCTTCAACTGGCTAATCCAGTCTCTACCCATCAAAGCAGGGCCTCTTCCTTTCACTACTAACAGTTCTAGTTTTTTAGTGGTCTCTTTACATTTCACTTTTGCCACAAATTTACCCATCAGCTGTAATGACTCTTGGCTGTATGTTTTAAGTACACAGTTTGCTGAACTAAGTTTGACTGATTTAAATCTGCGCTTATACAGATTTTCAGATATCACTGACACTGCGGCACCAGTGTCTAGTTCCATTTTCACTCTTGAACCATTTACACTGACATACACATAATAAGGCTTTACAATGTCCCCATTACCTGTGTTCATTTCAAACAGACCATAATCTGGACTGTCCAATGTCTGATCTGGAACCGTGTCAGAATTTGGTGCAGCTTCCATCTTGCACTGAACCACAACATCACTGGCTGCTCCATCTTCTCTGGTTTGATGTGACAGAAATTTGTTGTTGCCTGGATCCCCTTTAATCTCCTGCCTGTTGCCTGGATCTGCATACTGGGGCGCACCTTCATGGGGGTACTGCGGACCGGGCCAGCTGCAGACATCCTGCTGTTGGAGAACGCCGACATCATGGCGCTGCTTGAGAGCGCTGGGTCGTCTCTGAATATCCAGATGCATGGTTCCCTTGGTCGTACTCGAACGGCCTCCTTCTTTGCGTGTGCGACAGACTTTTGCTATGTGTCCTGTTAAGGAAAATGATTTTTTAAGTGCTAAAATACTTACAACATGTGTAAGGGAATGTTGGGCACTTTTATTGGAAAAAACAGGCTTTGTGTGACCCTTTGAGATGGCCCAAGGAGACAAGCAGACGCCTTCCACTGTCTGCTTAAGAGCACACAAGGGCCATAAAATTAGCATCTCCATGGAAACGGCAGCTGGAATGTGGGAGGAAGAAACTCCAGGGGAGTCGGCGAGATTTATATCAGGACTTCGGTGCTGGGGACTTTCGTGCGTGGTACGCCCAGGATTAAGGGTTTTCCCTTGTTTGGTTTGACAGAGAACAGAGCACGAGTTGTAAGGAGGGGAGTTTCCGGGGTTTCTCTGGGGCCGAAAACAGGTCTCTGATTGGTTGAACAACGGAACACCTTCGTTGCATAAATTAAAATACGGAAACACCCCTTTTGTATTAAGAGGACATGTAAAGAGAAAGAAAGAGAGTTTTTTTCCATCTTTTTTCTCTCCACGTGGGCGCCTTTGTCTGTCTGTGTGTTTCGTGTTTGTTTTTGTCTCTCCTTGTGTGTTGTTATTTTGTGATAAAATGCATATCTCTGTATCTCTGCAGCTTTGTTGTTCATTGCTTTGTATGGAATTAAACTCTGTGATCTGTGACGTGAACACGCTTTGTTTAGTTTCGTTTTACAGCTGGCCGCTGCTCGCCGAGAAGAACCCGGCTGTGTTAAGGAAGAGACGAGCCAAACGTCTTGTTCAAAGTTTTAATAAATTCTTCCTTAATAGTCCCTTCTTCTTACACTCATGGCACTCGCTTTCTTTAAACCTGCAGTCATTCGGGTTGTGACTTTTTCCATCGCAACGATAACAAGGCTTCCCGGTAGCTGTATTTTTCTCAGCTTCGCGGTATTTTGTTTTAGCTTTCTTGTCCACTACATAAGCTTTGAAAGCTTTCTGTGCAAATTGCTGTGCACTGTCCTTAGTTACCTCAAAGGATCGCGCCATTTCTACAGCCAGCGGCAGCATCAAGTCTTTGGTGTGTGTGCGGTGCTGAGCAGCCGATCTCTGAGCTCACTGCTCTTTACACCACAGACGAATCTATCACGCAGTGCTTCATCTAAGAAAGTCCCAAATTTACATGTAGCTGCTAATTTTCGTAAACTAGCCACGTACTCACTGATTGTTTCGTTGTCTTTTTGGTTTCTTCCGTGAAACTTGCACCTTTCTGCAACAAAGTTCGTCTTTGGTACGTAGTGCCTCTGCAGCAAATCCACCAACTCCTCGTAGCTTTTCTCTGACCGTTTATCCGGAGCACATAGGTCCATCAGCAAGCTATGGGATCTTTTCCCCACCACCGTGAGAAACACCGACTTAGTTTTCTCCTCTTCAGTGTCCAAGTCGTTTGCCGCAAAATACTGCTCGAGACGCTCGCGGTAGTTATCAAAACTTTCCTCACTTTCCTCGAAGTGAAAATCTTCTGGCTTTCCAAACGCCATCTTTGTAGCTCTGGTTCGGCGGTCCTTTCACTCACCAAAACGCTCGGCTTTTACGGTCCCGTGTGCCTCTATGGAGCCGCTCCGTCTGCGGACTCTGTGCCTTCCAACTTGAAACATCCCATCCTCGTCGCCAAAACTCTGTTGTGTATGATACCCTAGGTCAAATAAAATAATGTTCAAGCAGATAACTGGAAGTAGCACATGGCAACGTTTATTCGAACCGAGAACTTTTCTTCCTCACAGGTTTTTCTAGCTCACCTCTCTTGTGCACAGCAAGAGCGCCACCAATGGCGAATTGTTAACATAACCAGACCAAAAGTGTCTAACAATCTTAATCCTGGAGGTTCCATCATTTCCTTGTCTGGAACACCACACCTGGTGGCCGGGCTTTTACCCATGGAACCCGGCCGGGCCCAGCCCAAAGAGGAAACATGGTTACCCCCCTCCCATGGGCTCATCACCTGTGAGAGGGACCAAAGGGGTCGGGTGCAGTGTGTGATGGGTGGAGGCCGAGGGAGGGGGCCCTGGCGGTCCGATCCTCGGTTGGGACGAGGAATGTCACCTCTCTGGTGGGGAAGGAGCCGGAGCTAGTGTGTTAGGTTGAGAGGTTCCGGCTAGAAATAGTCGGTCTCACCTCGACGCATGGCTCTGGTTCTGGAACCAGTCTCCTTGAGAGGGGCTGGACATACTTCCACTCTGGAGTTGCCCAAGGTGAGAGGCGTCGGGCAGGAGTGGCCATACTTGTTGCCCCCCATCTGGGCGCCTGTACATTGGGGTTTACCCCGGTGAACGAGAGGGTAGCCTCCCTCCGCCTAGGGGTGGGGGGACGGGTCCTGACTGTAGTTTGTGCTTACGGGCCGAACGACAGTTCAGATTACCCACCCTTTTTGGAGTCCTTAGAGGGGGTACTGGAGAGTGCTCCTCCTGGGGACTCCCTTGTTCTGCTGGGGGACTTCAACGCTCACATGGGCAACGACAGTGAGACCTGGAGGGGCGTGGTTGGGAGGAACGGCCCCCCGACCTGAACTCGAATGGTGTTTTGTTGTTGGACTTCTGTGCTCATCATGGATTGTCCATAACGAACACCATGTTCAGGCATAAGGGTGTCCATATGTACACTTGGCACCAGGACACCCTAGGCCGCAGTTCGATGATCGACTTTGTGGTTGCTGAGGCAAAACCTCGGGTGTGGGAGGAGTTCGGAGAGGCCATGGAGAAAGACTTCCGCATGGCTTCGAGGCGATTCTGGTCCACCATCCGGCGTCTCAGGGGGGGGAAGCGGTGCAGCACCAACACTGTTTATGGTGGGGATGGTGTGCTGCTGACCTCTACTCGGGATGTTGTGGACCGGTGGGCAGAATATTTCAAAGACCTCCTCAATCCCACCAACCTGCCTTCCATTGAGGAAGCTGAGCCTGGGGACTCTGGGTTGGGCTCTCCAATCTCTGGGGGCGAGGTCGCCGAGGTGGTTAAAAACCTCCTCGGTGGCAGAATTTCTAAACCAGAGAGAGAAGCTCGGTCATCCAGGAGGGACTCAGAGTAGAGCTGCTGCTCCTTCACGTTGAGAGGAGCCAGTTGAGGCTCGGGCATCTGGTCAGGATGCCTCCTGGACGCCTCCCTGGTGAGGAGTTCTGAGCACAACCCACTGGGAGGAGGCCCCGGGGAAGACCCAGGAGACACTGGAGGGACTATGTTTCTCAGCTGGCCTGGAAACGCCTTGGGATTCCCCCAGAAGAGATGGAACAAGTGGCTGGGGAGGGAAGTTTGGACATCCCTACTTAGGCTGCTACCCCAACCCGATCCCGGATAAAGGGAAGAAGATGGATGGATGGAGTGTAGATAAATATCTATTTCCTCATAGTCTTGTGCAGTCTGACCGCTTGTTCAATAACTTTTGAGTTTATTTTAATTGCTTACAAACCAGAGAAATTAAAGCAGATTTGATCAGAAAATGCTGTAAAAACATTTAAAGAATCTGTTCTTGTTTAATTTCCTCCGAGTCTCCCAGAAACACAGATGGATTCAGCAATTTAATCTCCAGTCATGTTCAAATTAACGTTCACAGCATTACTTCTTGTTTGTCGTTAGACAACGTAGATCTTTAACGACAATTATCCACGGGACGTTTGGGTTTAATTCAGAGCTTTAAACCAGAACACAGAAAACTAGATCTATCTAGGGTATCTAGAGATGTAGATCGGGTCGGTTTCTGCAGGACCTGCATAATGTGGGTTGTCATGGCAACAGCTCTGTATGTCAATGTGTAGTCAAAGAAAATAAACGTTTCGCTTCATTCGGATGTGGTTGAGTAGATCCATGTTTGCATACATTTCTGATATTTTTACAATGTGAAATTTTTAATCCACTCAGGAATTTTTCCTTGAATCCGTCACAGATCGAGTCGTTTGTTTTGTTTTACAGTCATTAACATTAAAACCATCTGAGCTCTCAGGACTTCACACATTTGATTCATGTCCAACTGTCACATTTTACTCTGCAGGTTCCAGGAAGTGAATTTTTTCTTTCAGCACTTTTGCTTTTTAAGATTGAAACACCTGAAGCAGAAACAGGAGCAGCTGTTTTTTATTTGGTAAAATCTGCATCATGTTGAAAACAGAAACCTAATTATATGAAAAACATGGAAACATTTAGAAAACCTTGTGAAAACCTGCAGAACTGTGTTGGATTCATCATTCAGCTCCTTATCAGGAGCTGAAAACAGGAAAACTGTTTGTACATCAGGAGCTACTATGAAGAAATGACTGATTTGTTTCAGGAGGTGAACGTTGGAGTTCATCCAACATGATGTTTAATCACCGTTCCTATCAAGATGGTGTTGGACCCAAAGGCAGGAGGCTGAGAGGATTTTGAAAAACTAAAGCTTAAAAAAAAACATGGAGAATTCAGTGAGCCAGAAAATAACAAAAATAATAATAACAGGGAGGAACCAGAACAGAGTAACAGCCGGGTTTAAATACTGGGAGGAGAACGGGAACAAAGGAGCCGAGCTGATTGGCTAACGAGCTGCAGGTGTGAGGAGAGAGGGAAATGGGGTGAGGGCGAGCACAGCAGGAGAAACAGGAAATTAATCTGAGACTAAAATATAACTGGACACAAAGAATAAATAAAAATAAATAAACTAGAATCATTGAGAAACTAAAGTAGGATAGAAACAAGGCTGAAGTAAGAAACTAAAGAACACGACAATAATGGAACCAATGAAACAATCAAAACAACCGAGATCCCACCAGACAGGTTACAAACCAGACAGGTAACAAACCGGACAGGTAACAAACCAGACAGGTAACAAACCGGACAGGTAACAAACCAGACAGGTAACAAACCAGACAGGTAACCAGGTAACAAACCAGACAGGTAACAAACCGGACAGGTAACAAACCAGACAGGTTACAAACCAGACAGGTAACCAGGTAACAAACCAGACAGGTAACAAACCGGACAGGTAACAAACCAGACAGGTAACAAACCGGACAGGTAACCAGGTAACAAACCGGACAGGTAACAAACCGGACAGGTAACAAACCGGACAGGTAACCAGGTAACAAACCAGATAGGTAACAAACCAGACAGGTTACAAACCAGACAGGTAACCAGGTAACAAACCAGACAGGTAACAAACCAGACAGGTTACAAACCAGACAGGTAACCAGGTAACAAACCAGATAGGTAACCAGGTAACAAACCAGACAGGTTACAAACCAGACAGGTAACCAGGTAACAAACCAGATAGGTAACAAACCAGATAGGTAACAAACCGGACAGGTAACAAACCAGACAGGTAACAAACCAGACAGGTAACCAGGTAACAAACCAGATAGGTAACAAACCGGACAGGTAACAAACCGGACAGGTAACAAACCAGACAGGTAACCAGGTAACAAACCAGATAGGTTACAAACCAGACAGGTAACCAGGTAACAAACCAGATAGGTAACAAACCAGACAGGTTACAAACCAGACAGGTAACCAGGTAACAAACCAGACAGGTAACAAACCGGACAGGTAACAAACCAGACAGGTAACCAGGTAACACACCAGATAGGTAACAAACCGGACAGGTAACAAACCAGACAGGTAACCAGGTAACACACCAGATAGGTAACAAACCAGACAGGTAACAAACCAGACAGGTAACAAACCAGACAGGTAACCAGGTAACAAACCAGACAGGTAACAAACCAGACAGGTAACCAGGTAACACACCAGATAGGTAACAAACCAGACAGGTAACCAGGTAACAAACCAGACAGGTAACAAACCAGACAGGTAACCAGGTAACAAACCAGACAGGTTACAAACCAGACAGGTAACCAGGTAACAAACCAGACAGGTAACAAACCAGACAGGTAACAAACCAGACAGGTTACAAACCAGACAGGTAACCAGGTAACAAACCAGACAGGTAACAAACCGGACAGGTAACAAACCAGACAGGTTACAAACCAGACAGGTAACCAGGTAACAAACCAGACAGGTAACAAACCGGACAGGTAACAAACCAGACAGGTTACAAACCAGACAGGTAACCAGGTAACAAACCAGACAGGTAACAAACCGGACAGGTAACAAACCAGACAGGTTACAAACCAGACAGGTAACCAGGTAACAAACCAGATAGGTAACAAACCAGACAGGTTACAAACCAGACAGGTAACAAACCAGACAGGTTACAAACCAGACAGGTAACAAACCAGACAGGTAACCAGGTAACAAACCAGACAGGTAACAAACCAGACAGGTAACAAACCAGACAGGTAACCAGGTAACAAACCAGACAGGTAACAAACCAGACAGGTTACAAACCAGACAGGTTACAAACCAGACAGGTAACCAGGTAACAAACCAGACAGGTAACAAACCAGACAGGTAACCAGGTAACAAACCAGACAGGTAACAAACCAGACAGGTAACAAACCGGACAGGTAACAAACCAGACAGGTAACCAGGTAACACACCAGATAGGTAACAAACCAGACAGGTAACCAGGTAACAAACCAGACAGGTAACAAACCAGACAGGTAACCAGGTAACAAACCAGACAGGTTACAAACCAGACAGGTAACCAGGTAACAAACCAGATAGGTAACAAACCAGACAGGTTACAAACCAGACAGGTTACAAACCAGACAGGTAACCAGGTAACAAACCAGACAGGTAACCAGGTAACAAACCAGACAGGTTACAAACCAGACAGGTTACAAACCAGACAGGTAATAAACCAGACAGGTAACAAACCAGACAGGTTACAAACCAGACAGGTAACCAGGTAACAAACCAGACAGGTAACAAACCAGACAGGTTACAAACCAGACAGGTAACCAGGTAACAAACCAGACAGGTAACAAACCAGACAGGTAACCAGATAACAAACCAGACAGGTAACAAACCAGACAGGTAACAAACCGGACAGGTAACAAACCAGACAGGTAACCAGGTAACACACCAGATAGGTAACAAACCAGACAGGTAACCAGGTAACAAACCAGACAGGTAACAAACCAGACAGGTAACCAGGTAACAAACCAGACAGGTTACAAACCAGACAGGTAACCAGGTAACAAACCAGACAGGTAACCAGGTAACAAACCAGACAGGTTACAAACCAGACAGGTAACAAACCAGACAGGTAACCAGGTAACACACCAGATAGGTAACAAACCAGACAGGTAACCAGGTAACAAACCAGACAGGTTACAAACCAGACAGGTAACCAGGTAACAAACCAGACAGGTAACCAGGTAACAAACCAGACAGGTTACAAACCAGACAGGTAATAAACCAGACAGGTAACAAACCAGACAGGTTACAAACCAGACAGGTAACCAGGTAACACACCAGATAGGTAACAAACCAGACAGGTAACAAACCAGACAGGTAACCAGGTAACAAACCAGACAGGTAACAAACCAACCTGTGACTGTTTAACGGTTAGCTTATCTCAGCCAGGAGGACGTATTCAGGAGATATTCATGTTTGTATTGTTTTATATTTTGGATCAGTTTCAGATCAAATCACCTGAAACAAACACAAATATTTTTTCTCTGAACACAGAAAATAAACTTTTTAACTTTTCTCAACAGTTCAGCAGCTTGTTGCCTGGATGATCAGGACAGATTTAACTCCAAACAGGAGATGTGAAGAAATGAAGTGAAGATCCCAGATCAAATTGCTCAAATCCTGCTCTCTCTGAAGCTCCGCCTCCAGGAAGTCATCCAACATGGCTCCTCTATTAACCCTTTAATGTTTTTACCAGCGTTGCTCTGAGCAGCAGCTCCTATAATGACCTCAGCAGATGTTTGCTAATTGATGCCGGCTAGTCTGAAGGAACAGAGTGGGGGAGGAGCTGCGGCTTGAAGGCGGGGCTAGGTCCACCCAGGCGTTTAACAGCTGACTGGTTGCCATGTAGATAAAAGTATTACTGAAACATGAAAGAATCAGGATCAGGAATCAGGAAAGAATTGACAGGCGGATTGGTGCAGCGTCTGCCGTCAAGCGGCGCTGTACCGGTCCGTCGTGGTGAAGAGAGAGCTGAGTCAGAAAGCGAAGCTCTCGATTTACCAGTCGATCTACGTTCCCACCCTCATCTATGGTCATGAGCTTTGGGTCATGACCGAAAGAACGAGATCGAGGATACAAGCGGCCGAAATGGGTTTTCTCCGTAGGGTGGCTGGGCTCTCCCTTAGAGAGAGAAGCTCAGTCATCAGGGAGGGACTCAGAGTAGAGCTGCTGCTCCTTCACATCGAGAGGAGCCAGTTGAGGGGCATCTGGTCAGGATGCCTCCTGGACGCCTCCCTGGTGAGGAGTTCAGGTCCCACCAGGAGGAGGGGAAGACCCTCCTCCTGGAGGGATGATGTTCCTCTACTGGCCTGGGAACGCCTTGGGATTCACAGGGAGGATCTGGAACAAGAGGTTGGGGAGGGAAGACTGGGCCTCCTTTCTGAAGCTGCTACCCTGCGACCCGACCCCGGATAAGATGGATGGATGGATGGATGGATGGATGGATGAAACATGAAAGAATCAGATCAACACTGCAGGTTTGATTTTCATTAAATAACATAAAAACATGATGGAAATATTAAAAACGATGATTTTTCAGGAGACTGCCCCTTCAGTTTCATTCAACGCTTGGGAGAGTCTGGCATCTGTTTGTTTCTAAACAAATCAGCAACAGGGTGGGGAGGGGCGGAGAGCTCAAACCAGCTTCATGGCTTCTTTCATCTGGGGGGGGGGGGTCCTATTTAGGTCCCGCAATGACAATTTAGCTGAATTTATTTCCCGTGTTTTGGTCATTATTATTACACTTATTGTTGAGGTGTGTGTGGTAGGTGCGTCTATCAGACATTATATCAATACGGAATAAATCGCGTCCCGTATTGAACAACAACCGCCTGTCATTGTAGCCTAGCTTAAGCTAATCTGAATATTTAACTCTCTTGTTGATACTCTGACATTTCTTACCTTCTGTCTTTCAGCCACTTTGTAAAGCTTTTCTTCGTCTCCCCAACATCTTTATCTTTCCCCCTCTTCAGTTTTCTGTTTTGTGACCCGGAGTTCATGTTCAACTTTGTTCTTTTATTTTCCTGATACCAGAAATTTATTTAAATTAAAAAAATGTCAGCAAAAAACAATTTTTAGTGTAAATAATATACATTTCCAGACTGGATGAGACAAGCTTTGGAGTCCTCTGACTTGATAAACAGACATTTAGGATTCACTGACATTTGACTCTGAATTGTAGAAGTTCCTGATCCAGATGTAGAGTCAGAACCAGAACTTCTGGACCTTAATGTCAGGTCAGCAGAAAATGACGGGCTCCTTTTGACCCTGCAGAGCCTGAATAACATTTCTGATCATCTCTTTGTCCGTCACTGGCTGGACGCCCCGGTTGCCATAGAAACAGCTAACAGAGGGTAGCCGTGACTACGATGTAGCTCAGCACCGTCTACATGAGAACTGGCCGGGACGTTGATGTTTTCTGGCTCTGATTCTGCTCCTGGTCAACAAGGTCCAGAACCAGAACCCGCCTGACACTCCTCTGAGAGGCAGAAAATGAAAAGGTCACCGATGAACACATGAACTATCTTCACCAGTCTCAAACCGCTCTCAGTCTCTGGACTCTGCAGTTTGTTCTCGTCCTTCATCTCTACCTGGAAACACCGACCCGTTTGGGTCCAGTTAGAGACCAGAACCGCTCCCCCATGAATCCTGACGGTTTAACGTTTTTTAGATGTAGAGCTTCAAGAGCCGCTCTGATCACAGACGCCTCATCTGGTCCTAAACTACCAGCAGCCTGGAGGTCTGGGAGTTTATGTGGAGTTTAATTTGATGCTTCACTTCATGTTGCTGCTGAGGTTCACGTTGGGAAAAGGATTCATTGGTTCATTTAACGAAAATGAATCAGCGTCTGGTTTTCTTTGGTCCAGGAAGCAACACAGAGCAGCAACTACAGCCGCGAGTTTCAGCAACTACAGGGAGTTTATCAGGCGACCAGGCAGCGACTGACCGTCAGCTCCAGGCGGCGCGTCACAGTTTCTACTCCCCGTCTTCCACGAAACTCTACAGTTTCATCTGCGAAGCTGTGGACTCAGCGATGAAAACATGAATCTGCAGGTGGTTTAATCTGGAAAACTAAAGCTGAAGAATCGACTCCTAGAAAAACGTTCTAGATTTCATCCTGGTTTCTGATTCCCTGCTGCTTCCAGTCGCTTCTCAGGGTTTATCTTCTTATCTTCTTCACACCTGCTTTGTAAAATAAGTTCAATAAATATGTTTTTTTTAAAAACTAGTTTGAAGCAGCAACAGGAAATGATGCAACACACCTTCGCCATGTGGCTCTCAGCCTTTTCCTGCTGTCACTTGTTCTCTGTTGCTGCAGCCAGCCTGCTGTCAGATTCTCCTCTGGATTTAACCTGCAGGTCGTCTGCAGCTCTGGGATCTACTGATCTTTCTGGAGCTCCGTTCAGGGTAAAACCTTTCGGTCTGTCAGCTACATGAAGAGGTTTCTCTGTTTCTGAGGTTTTTCTGGACTGGCTGCTGATTCTCCAGTGAGGTGGATCTTATAACATGTTCTGGTATTTTGGCTCTTTGTTTCTGTTACTCTGGGTTTTAGTCGTGATTATTAGGGTATTTCATCAGCGCCGTTTCCTTTTCCTGTCGAAGGTTTTTGGTTCCATTAATTATGAGATTCTGCAGTAAAACCTGAGTATTTGGCTCTGATCGGTTAACTGATTGTGTGGCATGCTGCTGGCATTCCTCCGGGCCGGTCCAGAACCCAAACAGAGCAGAACCTTCATGTGAAGCTGCTGCTGCTGCTGCTTTAAAACATTTTGCATTAAACCACATCCTGTTAACAGGAATTAGACGGTTGGCTGTTCAAAACGTTCCTGTTTCACTTTCTGCCTGACTAAACATGTTGAGATGAAGCAGCTGGTGGAAAATTAACTCTTACAGTTCAGCTTTATAGAATCAGCTCCTGGTTTTCTTTACACGTTTCCTGAAGCTTTTAAACTAAAAGTCTTTGGATTCTCCCAGCCTCAGGATCATCGCTGCCATTTGTTTGATTTTAGTGTTTTTAAAGAATCGTTCTTTATTAGTGGATGATGATAAACTGGCATGCAAATATTTTCACAGCAGCAGTTTCAGTTTTTCTTTGCAGCCATGTTTCATGGTGGATGTTTCTGACCTCCAGCAGCAGAGATGCAGAATGTCGTCACCAACCTGGCGCTGGGGAAGCTGCAGACCTACTTCGCCATCGTGGTGATCTTCACCTACAGCATTCTGCTCAGGACCGACTTTGAATGCACCTGCAAGAGCACGCTGTACTACTGCATCATCTACGCCGTCACACCTGCGCTCATAGCAACCGTCCTGATGCTGTGGTCCAACCGGCTGTTCCAGAGGACCTGCAGCTACCGCTCCAGGTTCAAGAGCTTCATCTGCTGCCAGGTGTTAAAGGCGGCTCTGGTCGGCCTCCTCTGGGTCGCGTTTCTCCTCATCGACGGCGACTGGTGGGCCTGTTGCTTCAACAAGCTCTCTGAGAAGCAGGCGGCCTGCAAGGCCGCAACCAACATCAGCGACATAGAGATGGCTGACCTCAAAATCACGTCCAGGGTGAGTCACGTCTGCCCCGGCCAGCAGGGGGAGCAACTCCAGGTAACAGCCTGTCTCTGCTGCAGGTGAGCGGCTGCTGGCTGCTCTTCCTCATCGTTTTCTCCGGAGCCATGAGTTCCTGGACCAGATGGAGGAGCAGCTGCAGCAAAGGAACGACTCAGTACGAAGAAACGCTTTATTACAAACTGGTTCTGGAGGAGGAGGAGGCGGTTCTGAAGGAGGTTCTGAGGAAGTCCATCAGAACCAAGCTGACAGAACAGATCGAGACAAAATGTAAGGTCAACTGGAAGGACTGCTTCAACGTGGCTGAAGAGGTCATGAGAAACCAGATAAACCAACTAGAGAAGAAGGTAACCAGGTGAAAACGCTGCTAAAGTTCATAAAACAACGTTTATTAAAATATGAAAATAAATCCAGGTTTTCATGAACAAACGTCCAACATTTAATATTCAGTCAATAAAGAAAAGATTCATATGAAGCAAATTTAACTGAAACTTTTCCAATTTTTACCTTTTAAACTTTCATTTGGTTTTGATTCGTTTCTGTTTTCCTGATTTCATTTAAACTAAAAGGAAACGATTCCTGAACTAAATGTTTCCAGTCGGGACGACGATAAAACCAGAATAAAAAACTGTCTGGAACCAGAACCGAACCAGAACCAAACCAAACCAAACCGAATCAGAACTGGAACCAGAAACAAAGTTGATCAAGTTGATCGGATCATTTGACCGAAACACAAACGGCTCAGAATAAAATCAACATTATTACATTTGGAGGCTTAACTTTATATGTTAATTTAGTAAAAACAGATTCAAGTTCAAAAATGTTCTTAGAGCGATGAGCCATGATGTGTTTAGTAAAGGTTCAAAGGTCAGACAGACGCTAGCTTAGCTTAGCATCTGTTAGCAGCAGGAAGTAACACGTTTGTCAGGAAAACAAACAGTTAAAATGTGTTCAAATATTTTATCTTAAATGTTTCTGATTTTTTCAGGACAACAACGTTGAACTGGATAAAATACCAGAGGTAAATGAATCGGCTTCATGCATCAGAATATTCTATCATTCTGAAATAAAAACATTTTCTTTAAATAAGTTTCAATATCCTGGAGGTGGAAAACCTGGAAAACCTCCAGGATATTGAAGGTCTTCACCAATAAAGACTGCAGAGGAAAATCACTACAAGTTAACACCTGCTGATCATGTTATATGAAATGCTTGTGAACTATTTGGGTTACATGTTGTTTTCTACAGCTGCATCAGAACCAGACTGTCTCGCCCGAGTTTTGGGTCCTTGGTATGAACTCATGTGTTTCTCTGCCTGGCAGCTTTTCACCCAGAACCTCTTCATTACTGATTATCCTACAGGCTCTCTGTATTGTGAACAATATTTCACCTGACAGTGCTTGGAAAATAGTTGTTTCCACAATAAGACCTCTGATTAGTATTGGAGATCTTTATTGGTGAAGACCTCCAGTTTGTTATGATTGTGTTTTATGAAATCACATAAAACAATCGTTGGAAATAAATGTCTGTTTCTTCTAAATTGTCTGTTTTAATGTTTTCAGGAAGCGGAAAATTTGGTGGATAAAGAGAAAAACACGAAACCCTGATCAAGTTACACTTCGACTCCAGTTCATTTTTATACTATCGATCTCAGAAATCTTAAATAAAAATATTTTTCTGTTCCTTTGTCTTTTATGGGATGAGTTTTGTTTCTGTTTTATTTTAGTTTTAGCTCTTTAGTTTTATTGTTTTTATGTTTAGTTATTTCTTAGATTTTTATTCATGTATCATTTTTCTCTCCTCGTTTCTAATCATCTGTTTCTTCTTCACTGATCGACTCAGTAAAAATAAACTTATTCTCAGTTCCTCTCAGTAAATCTCATTATTTTCTATTTGCTACTGAAATCATGTCATCAGTGAAGGAAGCGTCATGCTGAGGGACGCTGTCCATGTGAGGACAGATCT
This sequence comes from Xiphophorus couchianus, assembly GCF_001444195.1. Lineage (NCBI taxonomy): Eukaryota > Metazoa > Chordata > Actinopteri > Cyprinodontiformes > Poeciliidae > Xiphophorus > Xiphophorus couchianus. The sequence continues at coordinate 5,999,454 of NC_040251.1, forward strand.
GTGTCCCTCTGAGCGTCCTGCAGCCGGTCAAACGTTTCTTCAACATGTAAAAACACAACCAGAGGTCAAAGGTCAAAGGGTGGAGCCGCTCCAGGCTGTAGCTCTATAGAAAATCATCTAAATAAATATTTCAAACTCCAGCTGCTGCAGAATTATTTGCAAACGCTTCAATAACCTGGAGGTCAAAGGTCACGCTGACATGACAGTTAACATCAGTTAGCAGCCAACAGGTTTTAACTAGGACATGTGGCCAGAAAAGACCAAACAAAATATAAGAAACCAGTTGATCCACTAGATGGACGGCCAGGGTCGTAACCTTCAAACTAACGCTAATGCTAACCCTAATGCTAACACTAATGCTGTTGCTAGTGCTAAAGCTAGTGCTAACGCTAATGGTGATGTTACCACTAATGCTAACCCAGACAGGAAAAGAAGTAACCATCAGTTTAGTCCAATCAGCTCAGAGGACAGAAACTGAAACCTGGTTTCTGCATCCAAACATCTGATTTTATAAAAGATGAATAATAATTTTAATCATCTTAATTTATTTAAACAAGAAAAGTTTAATTTGACTTGATGTCTTTTTGTAGCGTGTTTTATCTGGTTTTAACTGAATATGTGGCCTAATATGCTGAAAAATTAAAGAATATATAACATACTAATATCAAATATTACATATAAACTATTATAAATTAATAAAATGTAAAATATAACTCATGTTTTAAAATCTGTTTTCACATCTACAGTAGTCTGGAAATGTATATTATTTACACTAAAAAACATTTTGTTTTGCTGACATTTTTCTAATTTAATTAAATTTCTGGTATCAGGAAAATAAAAAAACAAAGTTGAACATGTTGCTGAGGGTCTATGATCTGCTCTCCTGATCCTGTGAAGGTGGATCCACCTGAAAAATAATAAATCATGTCATTAAGAAGAAACTTTGTAGAAACCAGAAATCAGAGGCTGCGTTTTCCTGACGTCACTGAATCATAAATATATGATAAATGTTATTATTCTGGTTAAAAACAATCAGCTGTTTCTGTTGACCTGAAATCAGGAACATGAATCTGTTTATTAATCCAGAAGTTTCCAGAACTCTGACTTTACATCTAGAGTTACTGTGAGGAGACTTAGCGTGGCCTTTGACTAGGACATGTCCCGTAATAAACAGGTTTCCAGAACTTCATTCTTTCACTTTCACAATGTTGCAAAATATTAGAAATATATAAAAGACAAAAATCTGTTTTTGGATCTATGCTGCTTTGCAGGGATCAATCTAGATCTATGCTTCTAGAGCTGTTTTAATTCAGCATCACATGTTACTAATTTAAAGGGAAGATCAACATTTAGTAGTTCAGATAATAACCTGATAATAACCAGATAATAACAGACGGATAAATTGACCTCTCCTGATTAACTGGACTGGTTAATGGCTGCATGGTGATGCAGTTCGTGCAACTGTTCCCATAGCAACACAGCTGATGGTTCAAATCCCAGATCTCTGCTCATGTGTGGTTTTTTCTGCCTCCACATCAGGAAACCTGCTGGTCTAGTTCAAGTAAACAGGGACTTGATGCATGAGGAGTCTCTGAGTTTGCTTACCGGGTCGGACGGTGGAGGATTGTTCTGGTTTCCACCTGAACTAGAGACCTAAACAGAACAGATTTATACAAATTAAAATGTAAATTAGTATTTAGTTTGTTGCTCAAAGTTAGAACAACAGAGTTAAATCATGAACTATTTTCTGTTTCAGTTTCTGCTTTGAATGTCAGCAGGTCAGTTAAATCATTAGTTTAGAATCTGATTATTCAGACGTTTGACAATCAGAAGTTGCTCTCATGCAGAAAGAGACAATATGAGGACATCGCCTCCTACAGACTTCAGGTTTTCTCTGCTCAGATCTTTACTCTCACATTTCCCATTGGAACTTCTTCACCTCCTTCCTGAATCTGTGGTGGATCGTAACCATGACGATGACCATTGGCATTCTCTGTTTGACCTGATGAACCTCCATGTGATGGAAATGGTGGACATTCAGCACCCTGGACCTGAAATAGAAAAACCCAGAAATGTTTCCTGTGAACCCTTTGAGTTCTGCTGCTGGTTTGGTGCTGATGGTTAGGGGTTAGGGATAGGGTTAGGGTAGGGGATAGGGTTAGGGTTAGGGTAGGGTAGGGGATAGGAGGAAGCGTCGCCCTGTGAGGGTTCAGCTGCTGGACTGAATGTTGGCTAACACACGGCTTCGTATTAACTTCCTTCTGATTTTATATTTCTGTGTTTTACTGATAAACTTGATTCTGGTCCCTGCTCTCCCTCGCCCACTGTGCCTTTCCCCTCTCTCTCCTCACACCTGCAGCCTGTCAGCCAATCAGGTGTGTAATCCATCTCCCTGGTTGCTCCTAGTAAAGCTGCTCTGTCCCAGTTTCCTGCTCGGCTCCCTGGTCCTTCTGGATACGTACAAGTTTTTGTTCAAGATCATTTTTTACTTAATACTTCAGTATAAAATCTAAGCCTCAGACTTTCTGCATGTGGTTCACTAAAAAACACGACCTTCATTCACCTTCACAATGATGAATGGATGAATGGATGATGTCTTGCCAGGACACAGACTTACCCCTCCTGCCTCATCCAGGGAACTTCCTCCATCTTTCTTCTCCTAACAGAAGAAAAATAATAAGTTTTTCTCCAGAGTTGAATTTCATAAATGAGGAATTGATCAGATTATCATAACTTCTCAGTGCAGCTCATCCAAGTTCTCTGATAAAGATTGAATCCAGTTCTGTGTAATATTAATATTAATCTAAGGTTTCTAGGACATTGATGGATTTACCGGTTTTGAAACCAACTGAAGAGAAATCTGCTGGGCCTGAAAACATGAAAAATTGTTAAAACAATAAACATGTTTAAGATAAAAACTTTAATATATTTATATTCTATTAGCTTTTCTCCTGGTGAATAAACTATGGACAGATTTTCTGTTATGATTACTTACCTCAGCAAAAGTGAATTTCCAAACATCTTTATGAATTTCAGCTTTATTGTCTTTTCCACTTCCTGAAGGCTGTAAATAAAAATACTGTAATTTATTCTTTGAACCTTCAACCATCCGCTCAGCTACGGCAAGCCTAAAGGACAAAACTCAGACAGCAAACAGTCTGAATATGAAATCCTCCTCATCTTCACTGCACACAGAGTATTTGCCATAATCAGAGCTGGTGGTTTAACTTCATTAACTGGTCTGGTCGTTCCATTCGCTGTGGAAGAGGCAGCAGAGATCCACTCCACCAGGGACGAACTTTGTCCAGGATCGATTCTCCGTTCTGTTCTCTCAGTCAGACTTTCCTCTTCGGGGAAAAGCCGGGTGACGTTCCTGGAACAACGTCCCCTGTGTCTGAAAGAGCTGTGGTATGGTAGCATGAATGGAACCAGGCTCTCTGGTTCTGGTCCAGTCATTAATCATCTGGATTATTCCTGTTATTAAAGCTGCCAGACCGTGACAAAGGGAAGGCTGTTACTGACATGTCTGTAAAGTAAAGGAGCTTCATCAGGTTCACAAAACACAGACAGCAGGTGGAAAGGGGAGAAACAGGAAGGAGCAGGAAGAAACAGGAAGGAGCAGGAAGAAACAGGAAGGAGCAGGAAGAAACAGGAAGGAACAGTAAGAAACAGGAAGGAACAGGACTGAACAGGAAGGAACAGGAAGGAGCAGGAAGAAACAGGAAGGAATAGGAAGAAACAGGACGAAACAGGAAGGAACAGGAAGGAACAGGAAGGAACAGGCAGGAACAGGAAGGAACAGGAAGAAACAGGAAAGAACAGTAAGAAACAGGAAGGAACAGGACTGAACAGGAAGGAACAGGAAGGAGCAGGAAGAAACAGGAAGGAATAGGAAGGAGCAAGAAGGAACAGGAAGGACCAGGAAGAAACAGGACGGAACAGGAAGGAACAGGCAGGAACAGGAAGGAACAGGAAGGACCAGGAAGAAACAGGAAGGAACAGGAAGTAAGAGGAAGGAACAGGAAGGAACAGTAAGAAACAGGAAGGAACAGGACTGAACAGGAAGGAACAGGAAGGAGCAGGAAGAAACAGGAAGGAATAGGAAGGAGCAAGAAGGAACAGGAAGGAATAGGAAGGAGCAAGAAGGAACAGGAAGGACCAGGAAGAAACAGGACGAAACAGGAAGGAACAGGAAGGAACAGGCAGGAACAGGAAGGACCAGGAAGAAACAGGAAGGAACAGTAAGAAACAGGAAGGAACAGGACTGAACAGGAAGGAACAGGAAGGAGCAGGAAGAAACAGGAAGGAATAGGAAGGAGCAAGAAGGAACAGGAAGGAATAGGAAGGAGCAAGAAGGAACAGGAAGGACCAGGAAGAAACAGGACGAAACAGGAAGGAACAGGAAGGAACAGGAAGGACCAGGAAGGAACAGGAAGAAACAGGAAGGAACAGGAAGGACCAGAAAGGAACAGGAAGAAACAGGAAGGAACAGGAAGTACCAGGAAGGAACAGGAAGGAATAGGAAGGAGCAAGAAGGACCAGGAAGGACCAGGAAGAAACAGGACGAAACAGGAAGGAACAGGCAGGAACAGGAAGGAACAGGAAGGACCAGGAAGAAACAGGAAGGAACAGGAAGGAACAGGAAGTAAGAGGAAGGAACAGGAAGGACCAGGAAGAAACAGGAAGGAGCAGGAAGAAACAGGAAGGAACAGTAAGAAACAGGAAGGAACAGGACTGAACAGGAAGGAACAGGAAGGAGCAGGAAGAAACAGGAAGGAATAGGAAGGAGCAAGAAGGAACAGGAAGGAATAGGAAGGAGCAGGAAGAAACAGGAAGGAGCAGGAAGAAACAGGAAGGAACAGTAAGAAACAGGAAGGAACAGGACTGAACAGGAAGGAACAGGAAGGAGCAGGAAGAAACAGGAAGGAATAGGAAGGAGCAAGAAGGAACAGGAAGGAATAGGAAGGAGCAAGAAGGAACAGGAAGGACCAGGAAGAAACAGGACGAAACAGGAAGGAACAGGAAGGAACAGGCAGGAACAGGAAGGAACAGGAAGGACCAGGAAGAAAGAGGAAGGAACAGTAAGAAACAGGAAGGAACAGGACTGAACAGGAAGGAACAGGAAGGAGCAGGAAGAAACAGGAAGGAATAGGAAGGAGCAAGAAGGAACAGGAAGGACCAGGAAGAAACAGGACGAAACAGGAAGGAACAGGCAGGAACAGGAAGGACCAGGAAGAAACAGGAAGGAACAGGAAGTAAGAGGAAGGAACAGGAAGGACCAGGAAGGAACAGGCAGGAACAGGAAGGAACAGGAAGGACCAGGACAGAACAGGAAGGACCAGAAAGGACCAGGAAGGACCTGGAAGAAACAGGAAGGAACAGGACAGAACAGGAAGGACCAGAAAGGACCAGGAAGGACCTGGAAGAAACAGGAAGGAACAGGAAGAAACAGGAAGGACCAGGAAGAAACAGGAAGGAATAGGAAGGAGCAAGAAGGAACAGGAAGGACCAGGAAGAAACAGGACGAAACAGGAAGGAACAGGAAGGACCAGGAAGGAACAGGACTGAACAGGAAGGAACATGAAGGAGCAGGAAGAAACAGGAAGGAATAGGAAGGAGCAAGAAGGAACAGGAAGGACCAGGAAGAAACAGGACGAAACAGGAAGGAACAGGCAGGAACAGGAAGGAACAGGAAGGACCAGGAAGAAACAGGAATGAACAGGAAGGAACAGGAAGTAAGAGGAAGGAACAGGAAGGACCAGGAAGGAACAGGAAGGAACAGGCAGGAACAGGAAGGAACAGGAAGGACCAGGAAGGAACAGGAAGGAACAGGACAGAACAGGAAGGACCAGAAAGGACCAGGAAGGACCTGGAATAAACAGGAAGGAACAGGAAGAAAATGGAATAAACAGGAAGGACTAGGAAGGAACAGGAAGGACTAGGAAGGAACTGGAAGGACTAGGAAGGAACTGGAAGGAACAGGCTTTGCTTAAAGTCAGAGCACTGAACTGCCTTCAGGCTGAAATATTCAAATAAACCTGATCCTGAAATTCGTGAAGGACTTTTTCTCCATGATGGAGACAGAAGCTGCTACGTTCTGCTGCCTCTCACTGAAACCAGCAGAGAAAATCAGCTCTGAAGCAGAAGGAGAGTCTGATGTGGGAAGGAAAGAGATTCACTGGGAAGAGGAAGTGAAGCCGCTTCCTGCTGCAGATGGACCCTAGACTCTGGACCAACCAAACCACCATGTCAGCGGCTCCTCAGGCCTCCTCCTCAGAGCCGACCTCTCCGGGTCGGTTCTCCCAGCAGAACCGACCTCTGGGCCAGAACAGAGGCAGAACCAGAACCAACACACCCAGTTCTTGGGAACTAACCAACCAGAAGCTTACAAAGCCATGACATCATCCTCTGGATTTGGCCACATGCTTTAAAGACGCAGTGATCTCAGTGAATTTCAATGTCTGACTTTTAAGATAATAAAAAATCTCCTTATTGTAAATTATTTTGTTGAACTGAATTTCCTCTGATTTAAAGTCATTTATTCTCTTTAGCAGACAGAATAAAAGGTTTTGGTGTAGATACCTGCTGAGCTCAGAGGTTTCTGGTCTCAGATTAGTTCAGTAAATCAGATGTTTAATGGTTACCTGCTTCTCTTGAGGCCACAGTTCTTTAATCAGTTCTTCAGCTGCATCAAAACCTTCAATAAATCTGTTCTTGTTGTTCCGATTCAGGATTTCTTCAACGTTTTGGGTCAGAGCTTCTTTGGCTTTTTCTTTCAGAATCTGGTTCACGATATTTTCTCCTTCTTTTACAACAATCAGCTCATAGGGAGCAAATCCATCACAGCTATAGAGGCAGTCCTCGCAGCAGGTCCTGCAGTCGTCTGAACAACATTTCCAGCATTTCCCGTCTCTTTGCTCTGCAGAGGTTTTGCTGTCGCAGCATTTCCTCCATCTCACCGCTGAGAAGCAAACAGCCAGGAAGAGGATGGACGACAGCGTTCCCAGGCCAATGACCTGGAGGAAACCGTGATAAACCTTTAGTAATGTTACCAGGAACACACAATTTAATCCATTCTAAATTAATTACAGTAATTTATGTTCATAAATAAAAATGATAGCACTCACCTTTGACTTGTTTTTCAGTTTATCGATAAGGATTTGTTCGTGTAAGGTTCTGTTTGTCTTGCAGGGAATCAGAGCATCCTCTCCAGAGAGTCCGTTCTGACAGCAGGCGAACCAGTCTCCGTCCAGCAGCACAGAGACGACCCACAGCAGAGCAGTCAGGGAAACCTTCACAGTCTGGAGAACAACCACACGAACACACTTCCCTCTACATTTACAGACACACTTCAGGGGAGACAACGTGAAGCAGCTGCACATCCTGCAGGAACCGATGAAGACTTTGTTCATCCAAAGTAACAAAAACATGATGGTAAAAACTGGAAGAGTGATATAGATCCCACAGCCAAGGCTCTGATTCCTGCAGGTGCAGGACACTTCTCTCTCAAATAAAACATTGTGAGTAAAAATCACAATGATTGTAGCCGAGGTGGCAAGACGAGAAACAGAACCCGTCAGAAAGTTTTTGATCATCATCTTCACAGCCAGAATAACAGGAAGTTTTTTCTGACGGATTTATGTTAAAACAGAAAACAGAATCCAAACCACATCAGGCGTCTGATTGGTCAGCTGGAGACACCAACCACAAATAAAAACCGAAACCATCCAACTCATCTTATTCTGACCAACGTCTATGCAGAGTTTAGATTATTTCAACATTTATTGTTAAATAGGAAACTTCTCAGAAATGAACATGCAGTTTTCACTCTGCCACAGCAGGGGGCGCTGCAGAAAAGAGACAGAATAATACGTCATTCATTTCTGATGATTTTTACTGAATATCTGACAGAGAAAATAAGTTTTAATTCAGTAAAAAATGGTTTTTATGTCTCAGTTTGTAAATACAGATTTAAATGATTAAAAACAGAAATATATATTTTTTGTGTTTAAAGAAAGAAGATTATCCACTAGAAGTGAATTGCTAAAAATCAAAGCTATAAGAGATGATTAAAATAAAATCATGGAGAAACATAATTTGTGTATTAAACCTGGTTTTAATTAGCTGATTTAATATTTTAGTAATATATGTTACGTTCAGCTGAAAGCAGAAAATCAAACAGACATAAAAAGTTAAACATTAATCTGTTTTGAGTTTAACTGCATGATGCAGAAATAAACTTTATTCCTATTGACTGTGAAAACATTGAGATAATCTGTTACAAATGATTTCTACTGAATATTAGGACGGCAAAGAAATACTGAGTCTCAAAATAAAACATTTAACCTTATGATGCTGTCAGTCTAATAAACACATTTATTAAAAATGAGAAGCAAACTTTTTTTTTTTACAGCAAAAGAATCATCCAGAACAATAATTATCTCTACAAATAAATACTGGATGAATATAAGATATGAATACAATAAAGTCATGTAATAAAGATACAATAAAACACCAAAGGAAACATGTAAAACGTAAAACATGCATGTTTTTAAATGACTGAGGAGACGAGAGAAGAAGCTGATGAATATTTAAACATATTGATCGAACATCACAAAGGCTTCTGAATATAAATACAGATATTTTTGGATCAATAGTATCAAAATCTGATCAGATGATCAAAACCCACCAACTGTGAGAGGGGCCAAAGGGGTCAGGTGCAGTGTGTGATGGGTGGCGGCCGAGGAAGGGGGCCCTGGCGGTCCGATCCTCGGTTGCAGAAGCTCTTGGGACGTGGAATGTCACCTCTCTGGTGGGGGAGGAGCCGGTCAGACCTGGCAGGCCCAAACGTGTTGTGAGGGTCTGCTGGGAACGTCTGGCGGAATCCCCTGTGAGACGGAGCTTTAACTCCCATCTCCGGCAAAACTTCGAACACGTCCCGGGGGAGGTGGGGGACATGGAGTCTGAGTGGACCGTGTTCCGTGCCTCCATTGTCGAGGCGGCCGATCGGAGCTGTGGCCGCAAGGTTGTCGGTGCCTGTCGCGGCGGCAACCCTCGAACCCGTTGGTGGACACCTTCGGTGAGGGATGCCGTCAGGCTGAAGAAGGAGTCCTATCGAGCCTTTTTGGCCTGTGGGACTCCGGAAGCAGCTGATGGGTACCGGCGGGCGAAGCGGCATGCGGCTCGGGCGGTTGCTGAGGCAAAAACTCGGGCGTGGGAGGAGTTTGGAGAGGCCATGGAGAAAGACTTCCGCACGGCTTCGAGGCGATTCTGGTCCACCATCCGGCGTCTCAGGGGGGGGAAGCGGTGCAGCACAAACACTGTTTATAGTGGGGATGGTGTGCTGCTGACCTCTACTGGAGGGTTCTGGGAGTTCGCCCAACCGGTCTACAGTGAACCCTTGCTGTAACGCGGTTCACCTTTCACGGCTTCTCTGCTTTGTGGATATTTTTGTGCAGTTTTTTTTCACAGTTAATTGTGTTCTGCATCCTGATTGGCTAAACAGTCTCCGCGCTTCTTCTCTATACACCATAACGTGCCAATAACGTTACGATATTTAAATATACGTAATACAGCTTGGCAAATTTTGGCAAATATTTTTGCCCAGAAGAAAAAAGAGCAACAACAACTAACGATAACTATGTTCTTCTCCCGAAAAAACACACCTGCACCTCAGGCTTCAGAAGAAAAAGGCACCAGAGAGCAGAGTCACAGTCAGAGGATCGGTGAAATACGTGAGTCACAATTTGTCCTTCTGTACTTCGTACTGATGATTAAAATGATTATTTTACTGTAATTATTTGTAAGAAAGCGTTATATTTGTTAAAAAATGCTTAGGCCTGGAAACAGGTTTTGTTCTTTGGTTCAATGTAGAATATTTAATTATGCTGTATAATAATTGTAAAAAATAAAGGTAACTACTTCATGGATTTCGTCTATCATGGGTTCTTTTCGGAACGCAACACCAGCGAAAAAACGGGGCTCACTGTGTTTTGTGGACCTGGAGAAGGCGTTTGACCGTGTCCCTCGGGGAGCCCTGTGGGGGGGTTCTCCGGGAGTATGGGGTACCGGGCCCTTTGATACGGGCTGTCAGGTCCCTGTATGACCGGTGTCAGAGTCTGGTCCGCATTGCAGGTGTTATGCCCAGAAATGCATGCCTGCCGAGAATTGCATCCCCTGTCGCGGGAGCGCGCATCTTTCTAAACTCTCGCATTTTAATGAGGAAACGGACTGAAATATGACCGAAGACGAAACTTTTAAAGATATTCGTAACAATATCACGTTTCTTAAACATGTCAGCCTTAAAACGGTGGGTTTTATATCGCAGATTAATTGAAATAAATACGGTTTTTACACATTTATTGAGACAAATGAGTCGAACGTTTTTCAGTCCGTGTCTGAAGAAAATGTTCTCCGCATTTGGTTTGAAATTTCCCGATTTTTCTTTTAACATCATATTAGCTTAAAGTATTACAAAACAGAGGCCCATTATGTAGAACATTTTATATCATGCTTAACTGTCTAGCATATTAATGTAGAGGGGATGCATTTTAATGACTGAGCCTGCCAATATTTGTATCCCCTGTCTATTGTTGATATGAAACGTATAGCAGTTGCACAGAGAATAAGTGTCATTACGTAGAAAAGGTGAAGTCCCTCTTAACTCTTCATTTCTTCAAGTTAGCAGAGGGATGCATTTTCTGGCATAGCAAATTATTACCTTGCCAATACATGTAGGCCTTATATATTTTCCACAAATATAATTCTACTGATACAAAATGTATACCAGCAGTTCATAAAACAAGTGTGATTGTATAGAAAAAGTAATTTCACTCTTAACTCTTTATTTCTCCATGTAAGCAGGGGATGCATGTACAGCAAAGCCTATTATTAGCCTGCCAAAATATGCATGGCCTCTCCATGTTCTTCAAATATTATCCTATCGATATAAAACCCATACCAGTAATTCATAGAACATCTCTGATTATGTAGAAAAGGTGAAATCCCTCTTTAATTCTTTATTTCTCCATGTTACCAGGGGATGCATTTTTTGGCAATATGGATGTCGAGCCTGCCAAAATATGCATGCCCTATCTATTTTCCTCAAATATTATCCTATTGATATGAAATTCATACCAGCAGTTCATACAACTACTCTGATTATGTAGAAAAAGTTATTTCACTCTAAACTCTTTATTTATCCAAGTTAGCAGGGGATGCATTTTTTGGCAATATGGATGTTGAGCCTGCCAAAATATGCATGCCCTATCTATTTTCCTCAAATATTATCCTACTGATATGAAACTTATACCAGCAATTCATAGAACAAGTGTGATTATGTAGAAAAGTTATTCCACTCTTAACTCTTTATTTCTCCATTTAACCAGGGGATGCATTTTACGGCAAGGCCTATCATTAGCCTGCCAAAATATGCATGCCCTACCTATTTTCCTCAAATTTTATCCTATTGCTATGAAATTCATACCAGCAGTTCATACAACTACTCTGATTATGTAGAAAAAGTTATTTCACTCTAAACTCTTTATTTATCCATGTTACCAGGGGATGCATTTTGTGGCAATATGAATGTTGAGCCTGCCAAAATATGCATGCCCTATCTATTTTCCTCAAATATTATCTTATTGATGTAAAACTTATATCAGCAGTTCATAGAACAAGTGTGATTTTGTAGAAAAAGTTATTCCACTCATAACTCTGTATTTCTCCAAGTTAGCAGGGGATGCATTTTGTGGCAATATGGATGTTGAGCCTGCCAAAATATGCATGCCCTATCTATTTTCCTCAAATATTGTCCTACTGATATGAAACTAATATCACTAGTTAAGGGAACAAATGTGATTATGTAGAAAAAGTTATTCCACTCTTAACTCTTTATTTCTCTATTTTAGCAGGGGATGCATTTTACGGCAAGGCCTATCATTAGCCTGCCAAAATATGCATGCCCCCTCTATTTTCCTCAAATGTCATCCTATTGATATGACATTCATACCAGTAGCTAAGAGGATAAGTGTAATTATGTAGAAAAGGTAAAATCCCTCTTGACTCTTTATTTTTTCAAGCTAGGAGGGGGATGCATTTTTTGGCAATATCGAATTTGAGCCTGCCGATATTTGCATGCCATACCTATTTTCCCCAAATATCATCCTATTGATATAAAACTCATACCAGCAGTTAAGGGAACAAATGTGATTATGTAGAAAATGTTATTTCTTTATTATCGCTATTGCAAGGATACTGAAGGAAATAAATCTGACAATGCATCTTTGCTAAATGTAAAGCATACACAAACCATTTTTATTTTGGTTTAACATAAAAATTAAATCACTTTTTTTCATTAATTTCAACAAAAGAATATTCATAACAATAGGTTTCCTTAACTCACTTGGAGAGTCCCAAAAAGATGTGAAGAGGTGCTTGGAAGTAACAAGGTGAGAAAAACAAGAACAATTATTGTTTATTATAATAAAAAATGTCATAATTGGATAACTAGAATGTTAATTTAACATTTTATCCTCTCAACAAGGACATTTATGAGAAGCAAAGGGATGAAAGTGTCAATGTGGAAATGTGAAACAGTATAACATGCCATCCAGCAAGATGTGGTTTCATGTGGTGTGTTTGCGCTTAAAGTAAGTGCTGTTTAAATATATATATATATATATATATATATATATACCAGTATATATATACTGCTCAAAAATAAAGGGAACACTTAAACAACACAATATAACTCCAAGTAAATCAAACTTCTGTGAAATCAAACTGTCCACTTAGGAAGCAACACTGATTGACAATCAATTTCACCTGCTGTTGTGCAAATGGAACTTTGTACAGAACAAAGTATTCAATGAGAATATTTCTTTCATTCAGATCTAGGATGTGTTATTTGAGTGTTCCCTTTATTTTTTTGAGCAGTGTATATATATACATGGATGCACATGGTCCTCCAGAATGGTTCGGTAGTCCTTGGCAGTGACGCGCCCATCTAGCACAAGTATGGGGCCAAGGGAATGCCATGATATGGCAGCCCAAACCATCACTGATCCACCCCCATGCTTCACTCTGGGCATGCAACAGTCTGGGTGGTACGCTTCTTTGGGGCTTCTCCACACTGTAACTCTCCCGGATGTGGGGAAAACAGTAAAGGTGGACTCATCAGAGAACAATACATGTTTCATGTTGTCCACAGCCCAAGATTTGCGCTTCTTGCACCATTGAAACCGACGTTTGGCATTGGCACGAGTGACCAAAGGTTTGGCTATAGCAGCCCGGCCGTGTATATTGGCCCTGTGGTGCTCCCGACGGACAGTTTTGGTGGAAACAGGAGAGTTGAGGTGCACATTTAATTCTGCCGTGATTTGGGCAGCCGTGGTTTTATGTTTTTATATACAGTATATATATATATATATATATACAGTACAGACCAAAAGTTTGGACACAACTGTGTGTCCAAACTTTTGGTCTGTACTGTATATACTTGACTATGATTACTTATATTTCTTATGTAATGTAGAACATTGTCTGTTTACAAATCAATTTATATAACTTATATAATAAAGAAATAACATTTTCTACATAATCACATTTGTTCCCTTAACTGCTGGTATGAGTTTTATATCAATAGGATGATATTTGGGGAAAATAGGTATGGCATGCAAATATCGGCAGGCTCAAATTCGATATTGCCAAAAAATGCATCCCCCTCCTAGCTTGAAAAAATAAAGAGTCAAGAGGGATTTTACCTTTTCTACATAATTACACTTATCCTCTTAGCTACTGGTATGAATGTCATATCAATAGGATGACATTTGAGGAAAATAGAGGGGGCATGCATATTTTGGCAGGCTAATGATAGGCCTTGCCGTAAAATGCATCCCCTGGTTAAATGGAGAAATACAGAGTTATGAGTGGAATAACTTTTTCTACATAATCACACTTGTTCTCTGAGCTACTTCTGTAAAGTTTCATATCAACAGGACAATAGACAGGGGATACAAATATTGGCAGGCTCAGAAATTAAAATCATCCCCCCTACATTAATAGACTAGACAGTAAAGGGTGATATAAAATATTCTACACAACGGGCTTCTGTTTTGTAATGCTTTAAGCCATTGTGTCAAAAGAAAAATCGGGGAATTTCAAGCCATCTGCGGAGAACATTTTCATCAGACGCTGACTGAAAAACGTTCGACTCAGATGTTTCAATAAAGCTATAAAAACCGTATTTATTTCAATTAATCTGCGAAATAAAACCCACCGTTTTATGTCTTACATGATTAAGAAACGTGATAATGTTACGAATATCTTCAAAAATGTCCTCTTCGGTCATATTTCAGTCCGTTTTCTCATCAATATACGAGAGTTTAGAGCGATGCGCGCTCCCGCGACAGGGGATGCAATTTCCGGCAGGCATGCATTTCTGGGCATAACACCTGTTGTAAGTCGGGCTCGTTTCCGGTGAGAGTTGGACTCCGCCAGGGCTGCCCTTTGTCACCGATTCTGTTCATCACTTTCATGGACAGAATCTCTAGACCAGCCAAGGTGTTGAGGGGATCCGATTTGGTGGCCTTAGGATCTCATCTCTGCTTTTTGCAGACGATGTGGTCCTTTTGGCTTCATCGGGTCGTGATCTGCAGCTCTCGCTGGATCGGTTCGCAGCCGAGTGTGAAGCGGCCGGGATGAGGATGAGTGCCTCCAAATCCGAGGCCATCATGGTCTTGAGCCAGAAAAGGGTAGAGTGCCTTCTCCAGGTCAGGGGGGGTGTCCTGCCCCAAGTGGAGGAGTTTAAGTATCTCGGGATCTTGTTCACGAATGGGGGAAGAAGGGAGCGGTAGATCGACAGGCGGATTGGTGCAGCGTCTGCCGTGACGCGGCGCTGTACCGGTCCGTCGTGGTGAAGAGAGAGCTGAGCCAAAAAGCGAAGCTCTCGATTTACCGGTCGATCTACGTTCCCACCCTCATCTATGGTCATGAGCTTTGGGTCATGACCGAAAGAATGAGATCGAGGATACAAGCGGCCGAAATGGGTTTTCTCCCCAGGGTGGCTGGGCTCTCCCTTAGAGATAGGGTGAGAAGCTCAGTCATCCGGGAGGGACTCAGAATAGAGCTGCTGCTCCTTCACATCGAGAGGAGCCAGTTGAGGTGGCTTGGGCATCTGGTCAGGATGCTTCCTGGACGCCTCCCTGGTGAGGAGTTCAGGTCCCACCAGGAGGAGGGGAAAACCGGGACACGCTGGAGGGACGATGTTCCTCTACTGGCCTGGGAACGCCTCGGGATTCCCCTGGAGGATCTGGAACAAGAGGCTGGAGAGGGAAGACTGGGCCTCCCTTCTGAAGCTGCTACCCCCGTAATTAAAAAAGAATGAAATAAAAAACAGGACAATATTTCTGTCATGAGTTGAGGTAAACGAGTTGGACCCAGGTTATAGAACAGAATATATTTTATTGATAAAGCCTGATGGCAACAGGCAGAAATGACTTTCTGTGGCGCTCTGTGCTGCACTTTGGCAAAATAAGTCTGTGGCTGAAGGCCAGCATGTCATGGAGTGGATGGTTTCATCATAAATAAATTAAACTATTTAAATTGTTTAACATTTAAATTTAGGATTTTAAGGAGCTGGCAAGTTTACTTTGTAAAAGTTCAAAGAACAATACTCATAGATTGTTTTGTTACCGTAGCAACAATCTGATGCTGTGACTTTGAGCTGTTTGTTCACAAATACAAATTAATAAACTGCAATTATAACTGATTGTTTTTAGGTTGGCCAGTTAATCTACTCTCTCTCTCCCAGATTAAATAAACCCAGAAGCTGTTAGAGGTGCTGATGGTTTTAGCAGCAAGAGGGGCCCCTAGGTCAGATTCTGCCCCAGGCCTCATGCAGCCTTGGACCGGCCCTGCAGGATGAGTTCAATCTGCTGCACTGAGCAGAGATGAGCAACAAACGGAGATTTAATTCAATGCTGCTAATGTGGCTTTAGCAGCTCTAACATTTCTGTCTGTTGAGTTTTAATAAGAGCCACAGAAACTGTTTTGGTTGCTCAACTTTAAGGGATGAGATTTTCAGATCTCACATTAACTCTGACTAAGTGGACAAAGCATTTGATATGGTTTGTTGCATTATGTACCTGGAAAAATAAAACTAAAAATAATATAAAACCAGCATGAAGCGTGACTACGAGGCGAGCGTGAAAGCTCCTCACCGACTGAACCTGCACGATGAGGTTAGCGCTGGTTCGTTAACCGCTAACGCTCCGACCAACCGGAACACAGACGTGAACTTTACTGGGAAGACAGCGCCACACGCTGGGCAGCACGTTGAGATGTGAAGGTCGTACACAAAGATAAATCATTCTCACTGCTCCTAAACGCACCTCTGACAACGACTACAAGTTATTCCTACGTTCACATAGAGCTGTGCAACCAGAGCTAACACGGTGTGTTTAAACTCCTACCTTGATGTAAAGTTCTCCAAAGAAACATGATTCCTCACAGGAAGTTGATGTAAATATCCATACAGGTCAGCCTGCGTCCAGTTTGAGAGGCGTGTGATCTGTGCTGAGATCAAGCAGTGGCAGCGCGGGCTTCAACTCGCAGAGGCGCCAGGTGTGTTATTGGTCCGCACGCTGCCGGCTTTAACTGCATCAACTATTAAAATATCTGTTACAAACTTATCTTTTAGGAACAAATTTACTCCCCCAGTGAAACGCTCAGAGCAACAGAGACGATTGCAATCCGGGTTTAAACTTAAAAAATAAATAAATAAATAAATTATCCTAATAATTATTATTAATTTTTCTAATAAAAAAAGCAACGGTTGGCCTGGTGGGGGACCTAGTAAAGCATGGCGGGCCGCCAGGCTTATACTACACTGGGGGAAACCCTGAAGTGGACATTTCTTGTGCCCTGGTTGAAGGGAAAAGGGGGAATTAATATTTTATTTGTTCTGCCTTATGTAAAGAGGTTTAGGTTCTTTAGATTTCAATAATTTCTTCCGACTTTAAAGTTTATTGTGGTGACTAAATAGTTGGTTTTCTTGTTATGTCAGTTTAATAAAGTTAGGCTGAATCATTTTGCCTAAAATTCTAATGTTTCTCTGGGTCAGATCTGTCATAAACTGGGTCATTGGTGCCGCTCACTGATCGTGGTACCGGACTGATATTGAAACCAAGCACCCTCCATTTTAGTTTTCTCGCATGGTTAGAGGTGCTACACATATATGACATATTTTCTTTTATGTGTAGCATAAAAGTCCTCTGGTCCCAATATACAGATATATACAGTATATATACTGAGCCGATACAGAACCGGTTCTATGGATTATCGTGACCTGAGGCTGCTGTTCAGGTTCCTAGTTCAGTTGGATCAGAACTCTGCTCTCCAGATCTTCAAATGTGTTTCTGAGTGTGAATGTCTGAGTATTTCATATTATTCAAAATAGTAGTTTTCAAAATTACATTTCAGCAGAAGAATAACTGAAGGTATTTCTATAGGTTGTCAACACTTCCTGTAAATCAGGAACCTAAACAGTTTCCTGTTCACAGTAAAGGTTGGTATCTTTAGTTCCAACCACAGGAAGTCTCTACTGTTCTCACTGCTTCTTGTTTCTCAGCCTTCAGCTGTTGACAGACTCCAATCATCAACCCAAGATGAAGAACTGGTTGGCAAGTTTTCCTCTGAAGAAACTCAGTGTCTTTGCTGTCCTCATCGTGGCTTTTGTCTACAATGTCCTGTATGAGGGGAGAAATGTTGGGCTTGACTGGCTTTGAATTTGGTTTTTCCATGTTTCATTATTTTGGCCTTGATGATATGGATCGATGAGAGCTGCTTTAAAATATGTAGACTAAAATGTTCCTGTGGAATGGAAGGTCAGAACGATCAGCAACGGAGCGAACAGCAACGAATCAGAGTACCAAAATGTTTATTTTGGGAACTATTCTTGAGTTCGTTTTGCAAAGCCTGTCTCGTCAGCCTGCTTTGGTTTCTGTTGGTGTTGATCGATGGAGATTGGTTTGTCTGTTGTCGGAATGACGGTTCTGAGCAGCAGTCACATTTAGCCTGCAAAGAAAAAAACAACATCACAGCCGAGGAAAAGGTGATCATCACACAACTGAAAAATAGATCCAGGGTAAGTGATTTATTTAAATTAATTTTCAGCACTGTGTTGTTGTGAATTAAAAAATCTTAGTGTATCCAATAAACCTTCTTTCCTTTCAGTAGGCGGGCTTTGGTGGAGTCATCGGGGTCCTTGTGTTACTATTGTTGATGAAAGTATTTCATAGGAAGAAATGCTGTAGCAACTTCTGTGGCAACTGCTGCAATTGTGACAGAATGAGGATCTATTACAAGATGGTTCTTGAAGAGAACGAAGAGGTTCTGGAAAATGAATTAAGAGAAGCTGCGAAGCGAGATCTGACTGAAAGAATCCGAAACAAAATACAGCAGGACAAATGGGAGGAATGTTCTGAGGCGGCTGCAGACCAAAGATTGTCCAAAAAACAGAGCAGCAACAGGATCGTCAACAAGGGCAGCAACTTGGCCCACGAACAGAGCAGCAAAAACTGCAGCAGCAACGAGACCAGCAACTGGAGCAGCAACTGGAGCAGCAACTAGACCAACAACCAGAGCAGCAACGAGACCAGCAACTGGAGCAGCAACGAGACCAGCAACTGGAGCAGCAACTGGACCAACAACCAGAGCAGCAAAAACTGCAGCAGCAACGAGACCAGCAACTGGAACAGCAAAAACTGCAGCAGCAACGAGACCAGCAACTGGAGCAGCAACTGGACCAACAACCAGAGCAGCAAAAACTGCAGCAGCAACGAGACCAGCAACTGGAACAGCAAAAACTGCAGCAGCAACGAGACCAGCAACTGGAACAGCAAAAACTGCAGAAGCAACAAGACCAGCAACTGGAGCAGCAACTGGAGCAGCAACTAGACCAACAACCAGAGCAGCAACGAGACCAGCAACTGGAGCAGCAACGAGACCAGCAACTGGAGCAGCAACTGGACCAACAACCAGAGCAGCAAAAACTGCAGCAGCAACGAGACCAGCAACTGGAACAGCAAAAACTGCAGCAGCAACGAGACCAGCAACTGGAACAGCAAAAACTGCAGAAGCAACAAGACCAGCAACAAGACCAGCAACTGGAGCAGCAACGAGACCAGCAACTGGAACAGCAAAAACTGCAGCAGCAACGAGACCAGCAACTGGAACAGCAAAAACTGCAGAAGCAACAAGACCAGCAACAAGACCAGCAACTGGAGCAGCAACTAGACCAGGGGTGGGCAATCCTGGTCCTCGAGGGCCGGTCTCCTGCAACTTTTAGATGTATCTCTACTTCAACACACCTGAGTCAAATAATGAGGTCATTAGCAGGACTCTGGAGAACCTGACTGCACTTAGGAGGTGATTCAGCTGCTGGATTCAAGTGTGTTGGACCAGGGAGACAGTCAAGAGTTGCAGGACACCGGCCCTCGAGGACCAGGATTGCCCACCCCTGAACTAGACCAACAACCAGAGCAGCAACTAGACCAACAACCAGAGCAGCAAAAACTGCAGAAGCAACAAGACCAGCAACAAGACCAGCAACTGGAGCAGCAACTAGACCAACAACCAGAGCAGCAACGAGACCAGCAACTGGAGCAGCAACGAGACCAGCAACTGGAGCAGCAACTGGACCAACAACCAGAGCAGCAAAAACTGCAGCAGCAACGAGACCAGCAACCAGAGCAGCAGCAGCAACAAGACCAGCAACTGGAGCAGCAACAACTGCAGCAGCAACAAGAACAACAACTGCAGCAGCAACAAGAACAACAACTGCAGCAGCAACAAGAACACTATTGTGGTTCATGTTGTTCAACTTAAGCCACCATATTAAAACAATTTGTTTCCTTGGATTCCAGTTTCTGTATTTATGGGAGAAAATATATGGAATAAAGAACCCTCCATGTTATCAGAACCAACAGACGTTAGCCTTCACATGTTAGCTTTCAGACGTTAGCCTTCACATGTTAGCTTTCAGACGTTAGCCTTCACATGTTAGCTTTCAGATGTTAGCTTTCAGACGTTAGCCTTCAGACATTAGCTTTCAGACTTCAGACATTAGCTTTCTGTTAGCCTAAACAGATGTAGATATTTTCTACTCTGATCTTCAGAGTAGAAAATATCTGTAGCATCTGGAAATAAAGTCTACGGTTTCCAACACTGATCACTGTAAGGCTTTAATCTGTACAAATACATTTCCCTAACAAGAACCATGTTGCAAAGTCTGGAAGGTTTGAAGATCAGTGATCTCTAAGAAATAAAACGTGTGTAGGTAGATTATAATCTTTGAACTATTCCTGGTTTCTTAGTCCAAGTTTAGCCTGATGAGACGACAGATCAGGAATATTCTGATGCACAAACTTTAATCTTGTTTGTTCACTTCCTAAATATTTCTAAACTCTGAGTTGTGGTTTTATCTAAAGTAACCTGATTATTTTCTGAACTTGGTAAAACTTTGTTCTGTTATTTTGTTCCTTGGTCCCAGAATAATCTCAAATGGTCACTAAAGTTTAAGGTTTTAGTCGCTGTGGGACAGTTTGAAGATCTTTTAAAGATTTCTGTAACTGAAGAGGAAAGCTGGTAATCTCAAACTGGACCATGAATCTGTTTTATTTCTTACTTGTGTAAAAGACATAATGGTGTATAACAATTCAGAACTGTAAACCATTTACAGAAAATTACAAATAAAAAAAATGGGCAGAACTGTTTGATACATTTCTGTATTTTATTGTAAAAAGATTTTAGTCATGTGGCTGCCATCATTTTACTGTAGTAAATACAGCCGCAGTGTACAAGATGCTAAGGTATAATACCGTCAGTTAAACTCTTGGAAAGTTACTATAAAAACAACAGATATGCTGTAAACATAATTTGTCTACATCTGTGAAAGACACAGCAGGAAGCTTTAATTTCTCGTATTATAAATTCTGCAGCTGCTCTCCAACTAAATGCAGTCCTTTATTTCCTAATGATAGCAATCTTGATATTGAAGCTCTTATTTTTAATTTTAACAACACATGTTTAAATGCTCTAAATATTATAGTTCCCTTGAAAATTATAAAAACTACAAAAAATAAGTTATCAGAGCCGTGGCTTAATGAAACCACCGGTTCACTCAGACGGGAATGCAGGCTGCTGAGAGGAGGTGGAAAAAAGAAAATTTGAAATCATCAGAATAATGTTAAATTAGCAAAATCTAAATATTTGATTAATCTTGTAGCTTCAAATGGCCACTAAAATGGCTGAAGTCCGTTTTAGTGTCCTGGACAGGATTGTTAGTTCTTCCACTGTATCTGGCATTTTAGCTTCTGCTGAACTTTGAGACTTTTTCTAAGTTTTTCACTGAAACGACTGAAACTCTTAGAGGCTCAGATACCGTTAGATTTAGATTCCCAAGAAATGACACAATGCAGTTACTGTGGAGCATTTTCAGCCAGTTTCACTAGATGAACTGACCTCAGTTATTAAACATCTACGGCCATCAAACTGCCCTCCTACCGTCTGATAAAAGACATTTCTGTCATCTCTGGTTCTTACATGTTAATGTGATAAATGCCTCACTGCAGTCAGGTTGTGTCCCATCAATACTTAAACATGCTGCAGTTAAACTCCTTCTTAAAAAATCAATCTAGACTCAAGTGTATTAGAAAATTTTAGGCCCATTTCTAAACTCCCATTTTTATCCAAGGTCCTCGAAAAGTTAGTTTTTATTCAGCTTGACATGTTTTAAAAGACAATAATATAAGTGAGATTTCAGTCTGGGTTTAAAGCTGCTCACTGAAACAGCTTTGCTTCGAGTGAATAAGGATCTTTTAACAGTTGATTTGTTGCTGTTTTATTACTTCTAGATCTGAACGCTGCATTTGATGCTGTAGATCATCAGATTCTCTTATATAGATGAAAACATTGTGTTGGCCTGAGAGGCCTGGGATTTGATTGGTTTAAATCTTATTTAGAAAACAGAACCTTCTCAGTCCATCTTGATGCTGTTAAAGTACGGCGTCCCCCAAGGCTCAATTTTAGGTCCCATTTTGTTTATTTTGTATTTATTGCCTCTTGGTCAGATTTTTTAAAAATTCAACATTTCATTGCTTTGCAGATGATATCCAGATTTATATGCCCATAAAACTACAAAATGATAGAAATGAATCTGTACAGGTATTAATGATAACCCAGCTGAAGTTAGATCATGAATGGGATGAAATTTCTTCACCTTAATCAAAGTAAAACTCAAGTTATATTATTTGATCAAAACTGGATAAAAATCCAGACTCAATACTTGGATTTTTAACTCCGTCGACCTTCTGCCAGGAATCTTGGTTTTATCTTTGATGGCTGTTTAAAATTCGATAAACGAGTTCCATCATTAAATCAAGTTTTTATCATTTTAGCAAAGTGAAATCTTTTGTTTTAAGGACTTTGAAGGAATTATTTATGCCTTCATTACATCTCGATTGGATTATTGTAATTCATTATATAGAGGCCTGGATAAAACCCAGATCCAAGTGATCCAGAACGCAGCGGCTCGGCTTCTTACCGGAAGCAGGAAGTGAGACCATATAAGGCCCAGATTGGCTTCCTTACACTGACTGCCTGTTTCATGTGGAAAAGATTTTAAGATTCTTTTATTAACTTACAGTTTTAAATGGGTTAGCTTGTAACGCTTGGGTTGTGTTTAAGAGAGGAGGCCGCAGCCTCGTCTGGACGGTGAAAACCTCCCAACCACTCTGGTACTGGGAATTTCCCAGTGTTGTCCTTTTATGACCTTACAAGCCGGTTGAACGGCTGCTATAATATCAGACATGAAAATTAGCAGCGTCCAAACAACCCGTAACATTACTAAAGAAAGCTAACATGTCCGTCTAGCACGTTTCTCCAGAGAAGCCGTGGCGCATACTTGTGACGTCATTAGCAATACTAGAGTATCTTAAAGAGACACTACACCATTACTGCTGTTGTAACCGGGTTCTGCTTCACTCCACTGCACCAGGCCGGCCCCAGTAACCCCTTGACTCTGCGTTGTGTAGATTTTTAATGAAGACGAGAAGTTTCTGGTTTATCAAGTTTATTTCCTGAATGGGAACATATGGGGAGTTCAGATCAGTGCAACGGCTCCGCTTCATTCAGCACACTCTCGTGCAGCTTTCACAGACTGGCACTGAGTGCAGGAGCCAGCAACATTTAACATTTTCAATGTACATTGAAGAATAAAATAATAAATGATGTACCTGAATGGGAACATATGGGGAGTTCAGATCAGTGCAACGGCTCCGCTTCATTCAGCACACTACAACAGAGCGTTAAGTTAGCCTTTAGCTTAGCACATGAAGTGTTTGATAATTTTAACTAAACTAAAAGTACAAAAATTGGTGCTAGGCACACATCTAGTAATTAATAAATTTCACACTATTTGTCCAAGTTAATGAAAATTATGTTGCTAACACGTTTCTACTGTGTGCTGAAAAACGCAACTCACCTCTCGTGCAGCTTTCACAGACTGGCACTGAGTGCAGGAGCCAGCAACATTTAACCAGCCACACAGAGAGGGGGCGCTATTTCCCCATTGCACTGATCCATATAAAGCAAGTGGGATTCTACAACTTAAACCTAAACACTGTTACATTCCCCCCTGCTGAATTCCACTTGCACCCTGAAATAAACAAACATCACAAACAAAAACAACATCCCCTCTAAAAAAAAAAAAAAAAAAAAAAAAAACAGGTACACCACAGCAACCAGAAGAGAAAAAGAGAACAAAAACAAAATGAATATTCTAGACAATATTTCAATAGCATCTTCACAGCCATTGAAATGTGATAATTCTGCTCAGCAAAGTCCAGGCAGTACAGTTACAAATAAAGTCCAGTCAGATGACTATTCTCAAAAGAATCAGTGCAAGAAGAAGTTGGCCAGACCTCTTCATCACACGTGTGGGAAGCATAAAAAAAAAACCCAAAACATGCCGATTACATATTTTTCCATCTTATAACCATACGCCATCCTGATACAGACAAATTAAAACAAAAGCACCTTGTTCATTCTAAAACACTATTGTCTATTACAAGGACAATAAAACAAACTCTCTCCTCACTCTAACAAGACTCAAACTGTTTCCGTTTTCTGGTGCATCATCTCAATCAATCTGGAAACAGGCTTAAGTAACCTTCCCACCCTTGATCTTGTGCGAGTACCCACCACCCTGTCAACAACAGTATGGTCTCCAGTGGGCACAACAGTTTCAGGTGAGACAGGAACCGTAACTAAAGGCAAACAGTTCAGATCATGCTCAGCAGTCGTTGCTGCCTCCAAAGCAGAAGAGCGTGTAGCTGGATCCAATGATATGACCAAGTCAGATTGTTGCTCATCACTGGTCAAATTTTCATGTACATCAGCGTCAATAGAGGTGACGTAGGTGGAGGCCAGTTGATGCTCCACAACCGTGTCTTCTGGTTCATTATCCTCAGTCGACGGCAACTCACTGGACACTTCAGATGGCAAGTCAGAAACCCAAGCCCTTGTCCTGTACTCAGCAGATGCCACAGACACACCACACACAGCCTGTCCATCGCTATCCGCCACCCGCGAGCCAGATTCAGAAGACACATCCACTTCATCCTGCAGCGAAGCATCCTCGACAGGCAGAAAGTTCACTGGCATTAACAGGTTACGATGTACAACCTTCACCTGCCCGGTGGACGCATTCTGCAACTTAAAGGTGTGACTGGTGTCATTCTTGTCCACAACTGTATAGACAACATTCTCCCAGCGATCAGCAAGTTTTCTCTTGCCGCGCCCCTTTTTGTTGGCCAAAAGAACACGGTCTCCAATCTCCACTGGGGATCCCCGGATCTTCCGATTGTAGAGATCTGTGTGGCGCTGCAATTGTTTGCTCGCCGTTCTTTGTGCAATGTCCATTGCCTCCTTAAGGTCTTTCCTTAGCGTCTGGACATATCGGTCATAATCTGTGACGTCATGATGGTCAATGACAGAGCCAAAGATTATATCAATTGGGAGTCTTGGTACTCTGCCAAACATCAACAGAAATGGAGCAAAGCCAGTTGTCTCGTGGACAGTGCAGTTGTATGCAAAGGTGAGGGCTTTCAGCGCGTCAGGCCATCTTTGCTTAGCTTTTGGAGGTAAGGCACGAATCATATTGCCCAAGGTGCGGTTCATCCTTTCACAAGAACCATTACCCATCGGGTGATATGGAGTCGTGTGGGACTTCTGGACACCAGCAACACTCAATAGTTCAGAGATGAGTGCACTCTCGAAATTCGCTCCCTGATCAGAGTGTAAGCGTGTTGGAAAGCCGTAGATACAGAAATAGTTATGCCACAGTTGGTGCGCCACTGCCTTGGCAGACTGGTTGGGGCATAAAAAGGCATGCGCCATCTTTGTAAAATGGTCGGTGACCACAAGCACATCCACTGATTTGTTTGCAGAGTCCTCAGCCGACCAGAAGTCTATGCAGACTAGTTCAAGGGGCTCTGATGTCTTGATGTTCTCTAAAGGTGCTCTAGCCTCTGGTTCCGGTGACTTGCTAACAATGCACCGCTTGCAGCACCTCACATACTCTGCCACATGTTTAGCCATGCCAGACCAATAAAATCTTTGCCTGGCCAGGTAAAGAGTTCGTTGTTGGCCTTGATGGGCTGCTTCATCATGGACTCCCTTCAGTACAGCAGGACGCAGGGCAGGCGGGACAACATACAGGTAGGTTTTTGTCTTTGTTACAGGATTCTTGGAGATTCGACACAATACACCATTTTTCACAGTCAACTTGTTCCATGCCTTCAGAAGTCTAATTGTATCAGTCGCTTCTTTGGCACGCTCTCTCCTTGATGGTCTACGCCCCCTTCCTACATAGAAGATTGCCCTACTCAGTGTATCATCACACCGCTGCTGCCTCACTAGTTCGTCATGCGAAAAGATTTCAGAATCTGTTTGGTTTGGTGTGAGCAAAGTCTGAGAGAACTGAGGCAGAAGGAGAGCATGTGGCCACACCTTGGACTCATGTTCTGTATGAACCTGGAAAACAGCGCCCACCTCAGAAGATGTCAGCCCCTCGGCCTGTACAACAGCTGTGCACTGAGAAACAATAGGCTGGTCATCGCCTTGGGTCTCCTCAGGTGAGTGAACCGTCCATCTGAAGGCCTCCTGCACCCCGCCTGTGGCAACTACCTCTGCCTCAACCAGCAGATCATTGTATGGCACTCTTATGAGACGATGGGAGGCAGTTGGTTGCGCAAAGGGTTCCCTGCTCAGTGCATCAGCAACCACATTTTTAGGACCAGGGATGTATTGTATGTCAAACTGAAAAGGTGCCAGCTTTGCAATCCACCTCTGCTCACATGCATCTAATCTTGGCTTAGACAGTATGTAAGTCAGAGGGTTATTGTCGGTCCATACTGTAAACCGATGACCCCTAAGCCAGTGATGAAACTTATCGCACACTGCCCACTTCAAGGCAAAGAACTCCAGCCTATGTGCTGGATACTTGGACTGTGCATGACTGAGTGTCTTACTGGCAAAGGCGATTGGCCTTGATGTTGAAGCTCCAGCCGGAACTTGTGACAACACAGCACCAAGGCCACTGCTGGAGGCATCAACCGATAGAAGGAAGGGCTCCTCGAAGTTTGGATGGGCCAGGAGCACTCGATCCAACAAAGCCTGCTTTAACTTGAAGAACGCCATCCTGCAGTCATCTGTCCAGTCCTCCTCACACAGCTTAGCACGTGCTTTCTGGCGCCTTCTCCCTGGACCACGTGGACCTTTGCCCCCAGATGTCAGCCGGAACAGAGGTTTTGCAATGGATGAACAGTTCTCAATAAATTGTTGATAATACATGACCATTCCCAGGAATGAGCGGATCCGCCGCTGGGATGGAACCTTAGAACCATCATCCATGAGGTCTGCTTCCACAAGGGACGTAATGGATGCAATTTTGTCAGGATCTGACCTTATTCCATCAGCATTAACAATGTGCCCTAGGAATTTCACAGACTGCCTCAAGAAGTGGCACTTCTTTGGGGCCAACTTAAGATTGTGAGCCTGCAGTCTCTGGAACACCATATGCAAGCGCTGCAGTGCTGCTTCTTCTGTGGGGGCAAAAACCAGGACATCGTCAAGATAACACAGCACACTGAGGAAGTTCTGGTCTCCGAAAATGCCCAACATCATCCTCATAAAGGTCGCTGGACTGTTGCACAGTCCCTGTGGCATACGATTGTATTCGTATAACCCGAATGGTGATGTAAATGCTGTGTACTTGCGGTCCTGTTCATGCACCTCCACATTATAGTAGCCTGAAGTCAAGTCCATTGTAGAGAAAAATCCATTTCCTCCTAAAGCAGCCAGTGCATCTGCTGGATGCGGAAGAGGATGGGCATCTTTGACAGTTCTGGCGTTAAGCCAGCGAAAGTCATTACATATTCTTAAATCACCCGACTTCTTCCAAACTAAGACCAAAGGTGATGCAAAATCACTGCAAGACTTTCGGATTATTTCCCGTTCCTCCATTTCATTCAGAGCTTGTCTTAATTTGTCATAATGAGTCGGTGGCACACGTCGGCAAGGCAACCGGAATGGCTTGTCATCAACTACTCGAATCCTATGAAGATAGCCTGTAGCTTTGCCGCAATCTAGCTTGTCTCTCGAGAAAATGGACTCAAACTGGGCTATGAGATCAACTAGTTTCTCTTTGCTAGCTTGTGACACTTCACACGAGTTGATATCAATGTCAGACAGCCCCAGATTTTGCAGCACTGCATGTAAGGAGCTATTGTCCCCCATTGCTCTCTCCGAAGATGGATGATCAGGCAAGGTAGAGACATCAGTGACTAAACTCTGCACATCATTGCACTGTGCTGATTCAGTAGTTGGCCGTTGAATATTCTGTTGTAAGCAGGAGCCAGTGGGACTGAAGCTCTCCACTGCTGCACAGGTAAACACATCAGCCAACTTCATGTTTCGTTTTAAAGGCATTGGCTTGTCAAAGGGGTTCAACACCTTTACCGGGAGCCACCCATCACTATTAAGATGTGCCACAGTTCTTCCAACCATAACTGACCTTGGCCTTGACCTTGCTGCTGTGGGTTCGATCACTACAGCACTGCCGACTTCCTCATTGTCTCCTAGCTGCAGCCTGCCCCAGACCAGGTGCTCTGTCAAAGGTTCCAAGGTTATGGCTTTCTTTAGCTTGACAGTTCCAATTTTATCACCTGCACTCTCTGGAACCACCACTTCTGACATTAAACTTAGCACATTGTGATCAGACACATCTTCTGCATTTAAACTCTTGCTGCATTTCACCCCAAAATTATCTTTTGTCTTCAGGTGATTGACCAAATGCCGCATAAGGTTGCTGCCTATGATAAGGTCCTCACTTTGTCCTGCAACCACCAGCATAGGTACAACAACTTTGCAGTCATACATTTCCACTGTAATGTCACACACACCTGATGGGATTGTCTTTGAACCACCACAACCAACCAGTACAACGTCAGTGGGTTGCAAGGTGGGGGACTGCAGCACTGCATGATCTAAGAGGTGGGGCATCAGATTGGTACTGAGGGTGCAGGCCATGGAGCCACTATCAAGCATTGCTTTAACAGACACTTTGCCACCAAGGGTCACATTTTCATAGAACAGTTTATCGTGTTGTTGCAGTCTTTGGGTGTTCTGAAGTACTGGTCGATGACCAAGCTGTCGTTCTTCACAGACAGTTTGGTATACCGACTCCAAATCATCAAAATCAGTCTCTTGGGGCGCAATTTCAGGCCTAACACTTGCCCCCTCCACATGTAGGCCAACTAGTTTCCTAGCTGCTGGGCAGCTGATTCAGGCCCTCTGGTTTTGTTAGACACGGCCCTGGGGCACCGAGCCCGTGTGTGATCAGCAGCATAGCAGATGAAGCACAGCTGATTGGCTCTACAGTGGTAATAGGTAGAGTGTGCTGTGTCTCCACAAATTACACAGGGCATGACTTTGTGTGTTTGGTTTCGATGAGCTCTGACATCATCTTTAGCAGGTGACTTTGCTTGTCGAGGCTGACCCTCCAGAACTCTCTCCAACAGAGCTATCACATGATCAAGACGATCAGCAGGCGCCGGTGCATTAAGTCCAGTAGAGGTAGAGGTCGGTGATGGTGTGGTACATTTACTGCTGCATGTCACCTGTTGCACATCCTGTCGCTGAAAACTTAAAGCACTGGATGCACTCAGCTGAGGGCCACACTTCTGATCTTTGCTGTGCTCCAGCAACTTCTCGTGCACATCAGCAGGCGTCCACTGCTGCAACGGCTTGCATTTGAAAATAAGAGACAGTTCTGAGTCTGGGCAGTGACGAATGAACATTGCAGTCAGTTCTTTTGTCAGATACGCAAATGATTTATTCTGTCGTTTGAGACAGTCCTCTGTGAGTTCCATGGCTCTGTTCAGCCGGAGCCAGTAATCGAAAGGCGTCTCACCTAAGTTAGGTAATGTCGCATAAAAATCCGCCAACGGCATGCTCGAACAGGCAGTGTCACTAAAGTGCTGTTTTAAGATCTCAAAAATAGGTTCCGGGCCTTCCTTAAGACACAAGGATGGCTGACTACGTATGCCCACCCTGACTATCTCTCTTGCCCTCCCTGCCAGTTTACTAAGTACTTCATCAGCTTGTTCAGCTGTCTGTACCCCTTTTTTCTTCAAATAGGTCATTATCATTTCCTCCCATTCCTGAACACTGCATGTGTCACAACCATCCCCTCTAAAACACACAGGTTCTTTAACATCAGATTTCACAATCACATTCAAAAGTGACGGTTCTGAGAGCACATTACTGGCAAACCCAAGAACACTGTTTCCCAGTCCACAGCCCAAGCGAGACTCAATACAAGAGGCAATGCTTTCTCCAATAGAAACCCCAATTTGCGTTGCTATCTCTGCATAAAGGCTCTCTTTGGTAGGTTTCGTATCTGAATTAGAATGATGGGAATCATCACAGTCACCATCAACAGGTTTCTCATTTAACTCAGCAAAGACGGGCCTAGGTGTGGATGAGACTGGGGCTGCCAGCAAACCTGCTCTACCCCTGCCAAATGACTGCAGTGGGCTAAAACTAACTGTACCCCTCCCTCTGCCAACACCAGGAAAGTCTGACATGATGCAGATCTGCTTCGTCTTTTTTTTTTTTTTTTTTTACAACCAGATGTACAGAATCCCACCTCAGTGTTCCAACAGAAAACAGCAAATGGTGGGAAGGAGGGAAATCCCACGGGGTTTCCCCACAGTCCACGTGGTGACTCCAACCACCGTCCAGGAAATAGACAGCACCGCTGAATACAGGATCGCAGAAGCTCGGGTCACGGCACCAATGTAACCGGGTTCTGCTTCACTCCACTGCACCAGGCCGGCCCCAGTAACCCCTTGACTCTGCGTTGTGTAGATTTTTAATGAAGACGAGAAGTTTCTGGTTTATCAAGTTTATTTCCTGAATGGGAACATATGGGGAGTTCAGATCAGTGCAACGGCTCCGCTTCATTCAGCACACTACAACAGAGCGTTAAGTTAGCCTTTAGCTTAGCACATGAAGTGTTTGATAATTTTAACTAAACTAAAAGTACAAAAATTGGTGCTAGGCACACATCTAGTAATTAATAAATTTCACACTATTTGTCCAAGTTAATGAAAATTATGTTGCTAACACGTTTCTACTGTGTGCTGAAAAACGCAACTCACCTCTCGTGCAGCTTTCACAGACTGGCACTGAGTGCAGGAGCCAGCAACATTTAACCAGCCACACAGAGAGGGGGCGCTATTTCCCCATTGCACTGATCCATATAAAGCAAGTGGGATTCTACAACTTAAACCTAAACACTGTTACACTGTTACAAGCTCCTTAACTTCAGGATCTTTTGAAACTTCATTCTGTGTCCAGAACCTTAAGATCCAATAATCAGCTGCTACTGAAAGTCCCTCCGACTCGACCTCAGAGGAAAGGAGATCAGGTTTTCTACTGTTAAGGAAAAATGATTATTTTTAGTGCTTAATACAGTTAATCTTACGGCATGTGTAAAAGGTATATTCAACACTCTTATTTTGAACCAGACAAACAGGGGCCAAAATGCAGATCACTCAATGGGGCCTCCCCGCTGTGAGGCCAGACCACGGAGCCATAAAATTAGCATTTCGGTAGGCCAGAAGCACTGGAGATTGAGAGAGAGAGAGAGACATCTGGTCTGTTCACAGCAGATAAAAGCCTGTAAGAAACCAACATCTGGGATGGTGTGAAATTTAATGCAACATAGAAGATTGAAACCGCTAACATTTAATTTCTAAGTATTAATACCATGTTTTTACTGAAGATTGTATTATCTCATTTTAAAACTACTAAATGATGAATGTATTTGAAAACTGTATTATCTGTGACTATATCAGAAGCAAATGGAAATTGTTTAAATGAAAATGTTTTGTTTACTATTAGAAAATGGCTCAGAAATTATACCTTATTTTGTTCTGTTGATTTTATGTGTTACTTTTGGCAGGACTCAATCTTTTGGGGTGCTGACTGTAGAGAAGCAAAACTGGGGTTTGTAAAAATAACATTTCCTTGAAAATTACTGGATGCAAGTCTCCTTGAGAATTTATGTAAGGAGAGATAATGGAAGAGACTTCAGATTTCACAGGTATCTGTGAAGTCTTATCTCAGGATTTTACTGTGCCCGGGATGGCCGTGGAACCACAGGGGTCAGGAGGCCCGCTTGTTTTACCAGAGACCAGATGGCCCTTTGATCTTTGCCGTAAATTAGGGGGAGTTCCTAAGTTTCTCTGAGTGCCTAAGGGAGTTTCCAGTTGGTCAACTAGAGGAATGCCTTGAGTGCACATATTAAATAGAAAAAACACCCCCTTAGTATAAAATTTGGTCTCAGCACTAAAAATTCAGAAAGTTGCCACTATTTTGCTTTTTTGCAGCAGCTATCTCCAAAGACGCGTCTTTGCTTTTTTTCTTTGTTTTTTCTTTCTCTATTTTTCCTGTCTCAAGGTAATGAATGAATATCTCTGTTTCTCTGTAGCTTTGTATGGGATTAAACTCTGTGATATTGTGACGTCAACGCGCAGTGTTGTTGTTTCACTCTCGCTGCACACCACTCGCTGAGGACTCGGGAGTTTAAGGAAGAAAGAGCCAAACGTTTTGTCCAAAGTTAACATTAAATTATCCTTCCTTGATACTACCTTTCCAGATGAGATCTTCCCACAGCCTGGATCATTTCAAATCGCTTCTTAAACCTCATTTTTATTCTTAGGCATTGAATTGAGGCCTGATACCGTAGCTCTTCTGTTATTATTTTTAACAATATATATAGATTTTTTTTTTCTTGTATTATTTCTCTTTTTCTTTTCATCAATTTACTTTGTTATTGTTTTTGTACAGAACTTTGGTTCAGTTCTACATCTATGTTTAAAGTGCTATATAAATAAATTTGACATTGACAATGACATCAGAGCCATGATGGACATGAAGCTCTGTGTGGACGGCAGCAGAGAGAAGCTTCCTGAACGACAAACCCTGAATCAGCAGGGACCTGAAGGAACCAAAGAGCCTTTAGGGAACGGGACGGGGAACAGAAGCAGCAACAGTCCAGATTAGAGACAGAAGAACAGGAAGAACCTGGAGGACAAACTGCAGAGGAACCAAATCAGAGAATCAGGAAGGAGGAAGATAAAAAGCTTCAGCTGAAGGTGTTGGGATCTGGGGTTGTTTGAGTTTGGTTTGGGAATTTTGTTATTTTTGTCATTTTGGTGTTCCTTAGGTTTCTTTAGTTTGCCCTGTTTTTCACTTTTGTTCTTCCCTAGTGATTCTAGTTATGTTTTTCTTGTTTCTAGTTATTTTCTGTTCTAGTGTATCATTAAGTTATTTAAGTTTAAGTTATTCTTTAGTGCTAGAATTACTTCCTGTTCCTCTCTCTCTCTCCTTTCTCCCCTCGGTTAGCTTCTGCTCTGACCACTCACCTGTTTTCAGTTTGCTCATCAACCTGGTAACAGGTTTGCTATCTGTCGGTGCTACGCGTCCAAAACTACCACTACACACCCTTCCTCCCAGTATTTAAGCTCCTCTGTCTCTGTCACTGACGGCAAGCAGGCCGTCACCGTCTCTTATTTTTACGACAGCACACGCAACAGCTATCGCATTATCAGCGTGGATGGATCCAAGGTTATTATCAACAGCACAATCACACCCAACATGACTTGCCAGTCCGTTTAGCTATCTTGTCAAACCTCGTCACTCTCCCTGATATCTGCTTGCGTCTTCAGCTTTTTGTATTTTCTGACATTTTTCTGTGTCCGTGTTCCTGTCTTGTAAGTCAGATTTTGTCTTTGTTTCATTAAATTGTCACATCTAGTGATGGGCAGATGAGGCCTCACTGGGTGTGTGATTATAATAATTGAACTTGGCGACAGAAACTCAAAATAGTTCCTGTTTTTCCTCCAACAAAATGCGCATCTCCCTCTTTCCTCCATGGTTTGTTTCTGTCGCTGCTGATGCTGTCGCACAGAAACGGCGGTGACTCCTCAAGATGCGGAGAGGAAATAGAATTTAATTACAAAAGAAAATAACACACATGATTTGGATCTCTAAATAAAGTGAATGAAAACATGAAGCTAAATAAAATGAAAAGCAAAAGCAACCGAAAGACCCAGAGTCCTGACAGTAACAAACCTCCAGAAAACTGCAAAACTGCGGAAACACTGAGGGCCTTTAAATCCAGACTAAAAACCAGCTGGTTAGAGCTGCTTTGATTAATAACTGGAAC
Organism: Xiphophorus couchianus; assembly: GCF_001444195.1. Taxonomy (NCBI): domain Eukaryota; kingdom Metazoa; phylum Chordata; class Actinopteri; order Cyprinodontiformes; family Poeciliidae; genus Xiphophorus; species Xiphophorus couchianus. The sequence goes on from NC_040251.1 coordinate 6,033,313, forward strand.
ATTATTAACTTTATTCTATATTACAACTTTCAATCATTTTTCTTAATTACTAATGCAGAGTAATGCTTCTTTATTTTTTGCAGTTTGATGCTTTCATCACAAAAAAATGTGAACTTGCTGAAATATGCTGTAGTAATAATCGGGTTTTTTTTAAAGTAACTTTAGACAAAAAGTTAAAAAAATCCCACAAAGTGCCAGAGACTGAAGCAACGCCCAGCAAACACAAAACTACCCAGATTTGGATTTCTTTTTTAAAAATTTTTTTTATTATTTTGAATATGCTAATGATACCTAGCTTCTGACTTGTAGCATCAACATACGTCTCACAACAGCAACTAAAATATAAGGAAGCACAATGCTGCCAACAGACAACCAAATATCCACAATGTTTATAGAACTTTAATATGATAATTGTATTACCAGTAAATAAATACATTGAATAAAATATTTTATGTCTCTAAAATTAAGTATGAAAAAATAACATCAAATGTCAAAACTGGAATAAATGTAATCAAAATAACAAAAATGTAAAGCTTTTTAAAACTAAGGTAAAAATGAGTTAATATGATTTTGATTCTTTGATCAGCTGAGATCAGTTTTATGCAACTGATGATGTTTAAGAGGCGAAGCTCAAGTTTTTCATTCTGTTCTTGAAATCCAGCTTCGTGTTTCAGTTGTTCAGCTCTACAAATTAACCACAAGTTTTCTGTGGTTGAATTTTCTGACTTTTTATTTTGTTCCCACAAAATGAAATCTTCAAATTTCCTTTTTTTTTAAGGAAGTTCCTTTGCTAGTTTTCTTTTTCTGACTGGATTCCTCTCCACTTCTTCAAATCTGAAACTTTGTCAAGTCCAAACCAGTTTGTGGTCACTTGTGGAAACTAAAGGTCAAAAACTAAAGAAGCATAAATAGGAGCAGCAGGAGGATTAATGAGAAATGATCTGTTCAATCTGAATATAATTTATGCTTCTCTGCAAATAAGACATAGTGATAAACATGAGAAATCATGATTTTCTTCTGAATCAGAGGCTCTGTGAGGATTTGAGTTTTTCTGTCTATTGAGTCTCTGTGTTGATCTCTTGATTGATCCCAGCTGTGTTTCTTGTCTTGCTGTCGTGTCGCAGCAGATGTTTGTCCAGATGTTTGTCCAGATGTTTGCCCAGATGTTTGTCCAGATGTTTGCCCAGATGTTTGTCCAGATGTTTGCCCAGATGTTTGTCCAGATGTTTGCCCAGATGTTTGTCCAGATGTTTGCCCAGATGTTTGTCCAGATGTTTGCCCCCGCTCCCTGTTGCTGGACCAGTTGCTATTGAGCTATTAGCCTTCTGCTCATTCTGTGCTGCCTGGATTTTGGATTATTGTGCTTTTCGATCATTAAATCATCGTTTCTCTCACTGGCTCCACTGGTCTGACTCACCATCTACCAATTAATCATAAATACAACAAACCAACATCTAGGAACTAAATATGTTTTTAATGCCTGAATGAACGTTTTATTAATTCTAAAGGAACATAATAAATATAATTGCTGAATGCCTGAACATTATATAATCAGACTTATTAACTTCATAAAGAAAGCAGCAGATCCTCTCAGACTGACGTCGGATTTTTCTCCTTCAGTTTGTGGAAAACGTTTCCGTCCGACTGTTTCCTCCAGCTCAGCTTCACGTCTGCATCCAGTCCTTCCTGTTTCAGCTTCAGCAGCAGCTGGAGGAGGAAGAATGATCACATTTATGCAGATTAATATTCAGGTTCTCTCTGCAGGAGGAAAACCTCTGACTGAAACTCCCAGCTGGATCCATCAGCTGCGTTTCTATTCACCATGACGCTGCAAAATGAGAGTTATGAAAACAAACATGCTTAAAGCTGCAGAATGTAACTGAACGTTGAAACTGTCATAATGTTCTGACCGTTTGTTATGAAACATAATCTATGAAAAAAAATCTCCTCTTTCTTCTCCCATTACTAACTAAAAACAACCAATCAGAGCCAGGAGGCGGGGCTTACTGCTGTCAATCACCATCCATGTGGTGCTGCTTTTCCTTCCTTGTTCTCTGCTACTCTGCAGTTAGCATAGCTTGTCATGAATGCTATGACTAGTTAGCATAGCCACCAATGACAGTGGATTAACGGTTTTCCTGTAGCAGTAAGTTGTTTTTCCACCATTAGCAGATTTAGCAGTGGGAGCATGAGGTTGATTGGCAGCGCCAAGCTCCGCCTGCTGGCTCTGATTGGTTGTTTTTGGTTCATTTCTTCAGACAGTAGTAGCAGCTCAGAGAGGATGTCGATCTGTTCACAGAACAAACATGCTGACAGATTTAACAAATAAACATTTTATAAAAGTTACTGCAGCTTTAATGGAAACAAACCAATTTAATAAGAAGTTTTGACGTAATTTTTCAGGCATTTTGAAATGATTGTATTTCAATAAAAACACTTTTTTAGCTTCACAAGTCACATGATCAGCAACCGGATGTTACTACTGGTGGAGATGAAGAAGAAAACAGGAAGTGGTTGGAGGGTAAAACCAACATGATTTTTCATTTCATTTCTAAGTAACGGAAACACCGGATTTTTTTGTTTGTATTTACATCAGCAGAATATCAACAACATTTTGTTGGCGCTGCAGCGCCACCTGCTGGTAGGAAGTGAGACCTCCATGTACCTGAGTCAGCAGCTCTTCCATCGCTGCTGCAGAGTTCAGATCCAGGCCGGAGGTTTTCTCCAGCTTCACAGACAGAACCTTCTGAAAAACGAAACCTTTGACAGCAAAATGGTTCATGAGCGTCAGGCAGCGAGATCAGGAGGAAGAGGCTGAGGAAGACTCACTGGTGGAGCAGATGAAGGCTTTCTTTACGTCACATGACCAGTCCTCCCATTTCCCCAGAGCGTCAAACGTCGCCAACACACAATTCTCATTGTTGTTGTTGTTGGGCTCGGTGCTCTTCCAGTAGCTGAAGGAGAAGAGGCTCCCAGCCGACCACTTCCAGCCGTCTCGGTACAGTCCGGTCCAGACTTTGGTTCCTACCGGCACCAGCTGCCGGACCTGCTGGTTTTCGGACTCGTTCCTGATGCTGGCCAAGTCCGAGTGCTGCTTCCTGCAGAAGCTCTGGGCCGCCGTCCAGTTCATCCCAGACTGGACCAGAACGAAACTCGCACCGGGCCCTGAAAGCACAGAACCAAGGAATCCAGCAGCCAGTAAACATGTGACCTTCTGCAGAAACACAAAAACTCAAGTTCGAGTTTGGAGGTAGAAAAAAACTACAACAAACACTCAGAAATGAAGATTAATTTCACATATTTTCTAGCAAAATGCTGAACATTTTCAGAGCTCAAAACGTTTAAAACTTGGTGATAAAACTCAGAAATATTGAGATTAATCTCAGAAAATTTCTATGAAAAATTAGGACATTTCTGAACTCAAAAAGTTGCCCTTTTTTAAATTTTGAAACTCTAAACATTTTCAGCATTATGAGTTCAGAAAATATCCAAGTTTTGTCTAGAAAATATTTGAAATTATTCTAAAAATATATTAGTTTTTTTTTTTCTTTTCAAAGTTCGTATTTCCAAATTTCCAGATTGATTTTTAATAAAACATGTAAAGGTTGCTGGGGGGTAAAGCGCAGCCCACACATGGACGTCACAGGTTCGATTCCCGCCTGGTGACCTTTGCCTCATGTCTTCCCCTCTTTCAGTTCACTACAGATAAAGGCCGCTAGAGCCAATCAAACACTGAAGAAAGTTATATTAATCTCAACATTTCAGTTTTTTTCTTTCAAATTTTTAATTTATCAAGCTGTCATTTTTTTCTAGAAAATTTCTGAGATTAGTCTAAAAATTTCAGAGTTTTTCTTGCAAATGTTTGATCCTTTGAGCTCAGAAATGTCCAAGTACTTTCAAGAAAGTGATTAAGAAAGTGATTCATTTTGTGAAATGAATCACAAAATATTTGAATACTTTTCTTACAAATTTTCAGCCTATTGAGTTTGAACATTTCTAGGTTTTTCTAGGAATTTTTGATCTTTGTAGCTCAGAAACGTCCGTGTTTAGTGTGACCGGATCTACCGGTGATGTCGGCGCAGACGGGCCGCAGGGCGGAGGAACACGGCCCGTCCTGCCACAGGCCGTCCGCGGTCATCATGCCGCAGCGCTCGGTGCTCTGCCAGTTGTTCGGCTCTCCTTTCTGCCACTTCCTGAACGAATCCTCTCCGGTTCTGTAGAACCCAGAGTCCGACATGGACCAGCGCCAGCTGTCCACGTCATCATACAGTCCGATCCAGGCTCTCTGAAACAACAGGAACGTTCTGATTCACGCAGAGAGAACCGGTTCTTTGTTTTCTTTGTGATTTTATGAATAACAATCAAAACTCCTGAGAATCGTCTCTTCTTTGTTTCGCACTGCATGCTGGGAGTTGGTGGAGGCTGAGAGACTGAGAATTTTCTAACTTTGTTTTTCTTTATCTTTATTGGGGTTTTTGGATATTGTTCTTTAAATATTGTGACTGTGGAGTTAGATTACGTGTTTTTGGTTACATTTCTGTGTCTTATTCGGGCATTTTGGCCTTTTGGCGCAAAATGCCGGAAATGGACTTGACCAAACGTTGATATGTTGATTGGAAAATGTTTGTATAAACTGGTTGTTCAAGGATTGAATAAGAAACAATTAAGTGGAAGAACTGATACTGTTTGGAGAGACAGGTTTAAAGTCGGGGATAATCAGAAACCAATATGGAGAGTTTTTTATAAGCCCCCTTTGAGTAAGAGGGTAAGCGACCTTCAGTGGAGGATTTTGCACGGTGCTATAAGTGTTAACAGTTTTATAGTTAAATTTAGAAAAGATTTAAATGAATTTTGTCCTTTTTGTGAAGAAGTAGAAACTCTTTTTCACATGTTTCTTGAGTGTAAAAGACTTTCACCATTGTTTTTCTTGTTAGAAGATCACTGTTATCCTTTGCTGTATTTTCTACAGTTAAATACCACAAAATGCCCAGTAAAACTACCATAAGACATCTTTACAAGTAGTTACTGTAATTTGCATTGCATTATGGGTATAGTACATAGTATTACAGTAACTTACTGTATGTTTTGAATTTGCAGTAATTTACTGTTTACACATTACAGTAGTGGTACTGTACTTATAATATACAGTAAGAATTATATTTGATGTCTAACGGTCATCATAGCTGCTTCATCGTGGTTCCCTGTTTCTGTATTTTTACTCCTTTAGTGGTTAACATATTTTTAAGGCAGAAAGAGAGAATGTACTTTTGTTTTTTTCACATCCTAGCTAACATTAATGCAGTTTATCTAGCTACGTCATCAAGCGGCTTCGCTTCCAACCAGCTTTTTCCCTCCAAGTGCAGCTCTGTCTCCGTGCTGTGGGCTCACACTGCTTCAGCTCTTCAAGACAGGTAAAAAAACACGTCTTAGAAAACTGTTTGAAGCCAAAACCTAGTCTGGAAATGTACATTTTAGATGGAGTTAACGTAGCTTATAGCATCATGCTATCATGCTATAACTTAGCATGATAGCATGAGCTCGTTTGTGCTGGTTAGCCTGGTAACATAACGTTACCTTTACGTTACTAACTCTGGTGTTTTATATAACTGGCATATTGCAACGTTATAAGTTACGTGTCTGTAAATGAGGTGAAAGAAAGGAAAATATGATGTTGTTATTTTTTGAGCTGGTTCGGAGTTAACGTTAGCTAAGGTGCTAATTTTACCGTTGAAGGTTTTAGCTTGACTTTTGCCGCTTAATCTTCCTCGGGCCTTTGGGTTGAGATGAGCTCAGTGCTGAGTGTCTGTTAGCATTGTTGTTACATCCTTTGTCGAACAATATAACCTTAACTGATAATTGATCCCCCCCCCTTTTCTTTTTTTTTTTTTTACATCTAATGACTGTTCATTTGTTTAAACCATGACCTTGCAAATGTTAAAAGTGCAGATTAGCTACGATTAGCTTGTTGTTGCGCAACACCCCCCCCCTCCTTTCTGTCTCTACTCTCTCACTCTCGTACTTCCTCTTCTGAGAGGGGAGATGTGCTACCAGCTCTCCGTCTAACGGGTCCGTTGAGTTTCCTAAATCTGCTGGGATTTACCCTGTCCAGAACTGAAGTAAACTCTGTTTAAGCTGGTTTCGAGAAACGATTCGCCTGGTTATCTGACGGCCTACATCCAGGTGTCCCACCCTTCTTCCCCCTGTGAATTAGCCAGACTGAGCAGCCTACAACCAACTAGTTTCACAGAGCACACCTGTTAACGGTCGCTCGTTCTCTATTTTACAACTTGCATTTGTTATTGAACCAGGTAGGTTTTAGTGACTCGGGCGAGTCCCAAGGATGAGGTTTTAAATATGGGCTACCAGCAACCTAAAAACATTTTCCACCTCTTCCTCTCCAGAATCAAACATCACAGCTATTTTACAACCATCAAAGAACTTTAAGGTGACTCATTAACTGAATGTCCACAACATCTTTAGATTTTCTTTATGCTAAATATTTTATTAGTAAGGCATTTTTGCAAGGGTCAGTACAGCTTAATTCAGTAGCAGAAATAATCAAATAAGTAAAATCAATCATCTAGTCTATCTTTCCCTACTGCTGATACTGAGTACTAAAAAAGGAACCTTAGAGAGAGACGGACGGAGTTTGGCGCCTCGAACCCCAGACCTGGCTTGATGATGAAGAAGGTGTGGCAGCAGGAGGAAGATGTTGATCGGCGAAGGCCAGGATCTCCGCAGGTCTGATGAGCCTCCTCTCCGCATGGATGCTGAGGTCACACAGGACTTGGTGCTGGCAGGAAAAAAGGCACCAGTTCTTCTTCCTTGTCTTTGTCTTCATCTTTGTCTTTGGGGTCTGAACCCAGCCGATGAGAGAAGTGCGATTCGAAGCCACAGATTGTGGGTCAGACGGGTTGGTCTCCATGTGCAGGACAGTCTCCGGCTCCGTGGCCCCGGCTCTTCTTCAGCTGCAGAGTTCTTTGTCCATCTCGATCTTGGCTCGAAGCTGCCCGGAGGATCCAACGAACGGTTCCTCTTTTGCACCCACCTTATATAGGGTTTATCTGTCTGCTTAGACAGATGATCTCATATCCGTCACTGTCTTAAGAGACATCATGTCATGATGTCTGTGCCAATGTCTCAGGGCTGCTCAACCTCCTGTTTCCATATAAGGTGCTGATCATCTCTGCTCTCCTGTTAGTTCCCCTTTTTCCCTTCCTGTCACCTTTCACCTACCATCTACCTCCAACATATCAGTGATGTTTAATTGCAGTTTTACAACCTTTTACACCATTTCAAGTTCAATGTCAAAATCACATTTATATCACATTTATTTTCTTTAGCTTCTCTGATTTAGCATTCATTTATAATTTTATAACTATAACTTATTAATTATATTTATTATAATCTTAATGTGAGTTATTACAGATGTTTTTCTGAAAAGAAACCAAGAATAATACATGATTCTAATTATTTACTACTAAAGTTACAGTTACTTGTTTTTCTTGTAAGTGTTCTCACAAATGTAAGTGTAAGTATTATTACAATTAAACCAATATTAATATAAGTATTTTACTTTGAATCTTATCAAATTACTAATAATGTTTAGATTTCATTCTTTAAAACTTTCATGCTTTAAACTAAGAAATAGTCTCAGCTATTTTTATAAATCTGCAGGCTGGAAACTTCCTCTTTTTCCAGGAAACCTGCTTTTCCTGTTTCATGAATCTCTCTGACTGACTATGATTTCTTATGATTAGATAGAAAAAAGTAGAATTAAAGCAAAGTTTGCATGAGACAAAAACAACACACACAACTAGATTTATTTTATTGACACTTAAGTCTAATGTTGGGCCTTGATGTCACTTGAGTGATTCATTTTAAAGATAACTTTATTATTACTGTTAAACTAAAATCTCCAGCATGGGGAAGTGGGATGAGCTCGGATTTTCTTGACAGTCAGCAAGGATGAATTTCTAACTTTGTTCTTGTTTTTCCTTTTCTTCAGATGACTTTTTGTTTTAACTCCCAAGCTTTTTCCCTCCAAGTTTCTGTGCAGTTCTGTCCTGCTGACTGCTAACATAGCTTCATCTCTTCAAAAGACAAGACAACAGGTAAAAAGCTCTTCAAACATATTTGAAGCCACAAAATAGTCTGGAAATGTAGAGGAGCAGCTAACCTAATCTATAACTTTGAGCTTGCTACAGCTGGTTAGCCTGCTAAAGTACCATTACATCTCCAACATAGTGTACAAGAGTCTGTAAATGAGGACAAAGGTGAAAAACATTAAAGTAGTTTCTGTTATTTTTTGAGTTGGTTCAGCCACAGTGGCAGGTGGACAAAAAAAGTTAATTTCCAACCCTGGTTACATATAAGGACTGTTCACATGTTTAAACCATGCTCCTGTGAATTTAAAGTTAAGTCAGTACTAACAGGTGCAACTATGTACAGGTGTAAATTCTGCAGCATTTGTACTTCAGAATTTACAGAATTTTGTAGTCATGTGAAGAAACATCAACACACAGCTAATTATCGGTTTGCATGTGGAATAGAGCAATGTCCTGCTTCCTTCAGAACATTTTCTGCATTCAGGTCCCACATGCACAGGAGTCACCGCCATTGCAGAAGTCAGACTGAACACTTGTGGAATGTAATGCTTTAAAAAATGCATTTAGCCCCACAAACTGTCATTCACATCCGCTGTTTCAGAGTGGTAGCAGGATGTAGGGGTAAAGTCTAGTCTAGTCTCCGGAATGAGGTTCTCAAAAACCTGTTGTAATCTGGGTGAACTGGCCCTTTAAATATAAATTACTACCAGTAATTCATATTTAAGAGAGTTTTCCTTTTATGTTTTAAAGGTATCTTCCACCAAGATGTCTGTTGAAATGGAAATGACCTTGCCCACTACACCAAGGGTAATCATGCTTGGTAAGAGGAATATTTTCCATCACTATAATTTTTTTGTAGCAATGTATGTAATTGTTATGGTAGTCTGTACTTTTACTCACTAGCGTTAGCCTGACAAGGGTTTGTCTATTTTAGGAAATAGCTTGATGTCTGCAACCCAGTGGATGGTCAGTATGGAGGAGAAGGTATTTTTCCAGCCAGACCAACTACATGACTTTGCCAGCGTCCTTGCTGTCGTTTTTGGGTCATATTATGTCTTCAATCTGGAGTATCAGGAGTCAGCATCCACCACGCTGGAGATGATACAACGGCAAGTACTCTACACCAAGCCATTTATGAATTAAATTTAATGACAGTTTGACTTATGGTGAAGAACCATAGCTGATTGCTGTATTGTACGTCTTCATTAAAAAATACAATTAATATATTTTATTTCTGTTAAAAGATTCTTTGTGAGGATCAATCCAGATGTTGGTACCAAATGCACAGCCAAAGTCGGTACAAGCCGCAAGACGGGAAGTCTTGTCAAGAGGAAAGTAGTCAGTGTCAACTCCCAGATCACCACCTTCTTCCAACAACTTGCTGAATTTGAATGGAGGACTTCCAACTAGGTAAGTATTTTACCAAATGTAAATGTTTATTATTTTGTTGTCTTTTCCTCCTATCTTGCATGCTCTGACTTTACTTTAGCCTTTTTAATCTGATTTTAATGATTATTTATAAATGCCATGTGATTCCTACACAATAGCCCTTTAGAGTAGCCTGCATCTTTTCTGTGTCCGTGGTAAAAAGTGGATGTCGCTGCATCTCTTAATAAATCACAGAAATGTATAAGTGTGTAGTCGTTTAAGTGTGGTGTATTTTTATACTATGCAGTTTTCAGTTTACTAGACACACCTTTGCAGTAATCCGTCAGCACCAACAAAATGACTAAAAAGATTGTTGTACTTCATCGTCCCCTTGGGGACATTTATAGTACGCAATCTTTTGAATTACTGAAGACTGACTGACTGCTTTTGCCATAAACAATCCAAAAACCTGAAGTGAAGCCAGTCCTGCTCATTCTTTATGCAGCTTCTATTATCACTTCAGTCCAATTGATTTTTTTTTAAACAAATGATCAACTTAATGCTGCTTTATGACAAAGATTTTATGCATGTGAACATTGTCACTTCAGCTTAATTTGTCAACCTTCCTGTCGATTTGAAAATGTAGATAACTTCCTGACCCTCTCATGACCTCCCACATTGTCTGTCTTATTCTTTACAGTTCAGCTTCCACAAGATGGATCCCACTGATTTTGTTTGACGAATGGAATAAAAGTTCTTCTGATGTAGGAAATGTGTTCTATGGTTTTGTTGTTTTATAGCACATTATATTGTATTGTGACATTGTTCTTTATGACATTGCGAATATGTAAATGGATTTTATTTCTACAAATCTGCTGAAAATAAATACCTGTTGTTATTCACAGTACTTGGACTAAAATTTCTTTTATGAAATTTTTCGGTTTATGGTAAAATATTCTTATCTTAAAAAATGTAAACTTTAATTTACAGTAAACCTGACATTATGTTGTGAAACAAGTTTACAGTAGACCAGCTTTACTATAAAATACAATTACTGTATTATACTATAAACTACATTTACAGTAAAGCAGTTATAACTGTAAAGCACACTCACAGTAAAAATTAACTGTGAAATATAACAGTAAAGGTACTGTAGAATGGTAATTACAGTAACTTGCTGGCAACAGTGTTGCCAGTAAGTTACTGTAAAATTACAATAAAAGGTCTAACAGTGATGTTTTTAAAAAATGTGGTGTCTATTGGTCTGAAGTAGCGTTTATATTCGGTGCAGGTTATACAAAAAAGGAATCTAGTAAATGGAATTTGTTAAATTTTCTTATTGGACAGGCGAAATTTTCCATTTATATTAGTAGAAGAAATAAACTAAATGGTGTTTCGGGGGAAAAAGTCGACAGGATGTTTATTCTGATGGTAAAACAGAGTAAAAGCAGAATTTATGTTCTTTTCATTGATGAATAACTTGATGTATTTTTTCTCTTTGTGGTGTTTTAATAATGTTATATGTTCTGTGGTTGATAGAAAGCTGGTTTTCAATTCAATGTTTGCATGAAAGAATGAACTAAATGCTGTCAAAATGTATTTTTATTGAAAAATAAATGTGGTGTTAAAAATCAAATCTTTCTCTCTCTGAAGGTGATCATGTTGGAATGTTTTTGGTGTTTTGATCATTTCATTCTAGTTTGATTTTTCTGGGTTCTTTAGTCTTTCTTTCATTAGACCAGTCTAGTTTTACTTTAGTTCAGTTCTTGAGTCTAGTTCATTGTTTATTTCTTAGTCCTTGTTACTCTAGTTTAATTAGCTCTAGTTATTATTTAATAGATTTATTTCCTGTCCTCTCAGTTCATCAGTATTTAAACTTTTCTCTGTTTCTTCGCTGCTGGATTTTTCTTGGTTTGATGTGTTTTGTTCTGCCCTGGCTCCCGGTGGTTTGTCTGTATTTTGGTGAATCTCATCCTGACAGAAACATTTCTCTGTAGTAACATTGATGGCGTTTTTGCATATTTTCTCCAGGATCTGCTTCCTGTTTCTGCTGTGACTCCAGAGGAAGTGAAAACCGTCATACGTAGCTGTAAGAAGTGTAGACCATCTTGTTCATGACCGCCATCTTGTTCAGCGTGTCCACATCCTCCATGGTTGCTATGGTAGCCAGGTCTGAGTTCGTCCTCCTGCAGTAACTCTGAGCGTCGGCCCAGGTCATCGGCTCATAAACGAAACGATATCCATGAGACGAAGGAGAAGAAACGACGCCTGAGAGACGCAGGCAGAGTTTAGTTCGCTTCACCGAAACTAAAACTTACTAAACGTTTCCAAACCAAAACAACAGAAGAAGTCAATAAATTACAAATCAAATGAATATTTCTGAGTGAAACTTGCCTGCTGCAGCGGTGATGAAGAGGAGGAGCACCTCCATCCTTCCTCAGCTGGTTTCTGCTTTGATCAGAAACTTTCTGCCTCTCGGCTCAAACATCCTGAATTATTGGCAAGTCAAAACCATTCAAATCAGCCGCATTTCCATGGACAAGGTCAGATAAAGTCACGATGAAGGTTTCTCCTCTTCCTCCGGATCTCTGCTAAAGTCCTGCTGTTGCTTTAAGGTCAGAGTGAAAATAAACGGGTTTAAAAACTTTTAGTTTGTTCAATGTCTGCAGAAAAATCTGAACTTTAACCTCAGATTTTATCCAGCGCCAAAATTTATATTAAATTCTGTTCAAATAAAATCCCAAAATGATCTTTTAGAGAAACAAACTGTTTGACAATTAATTGATTTAACTTATTTGTGGCTTAACTGATGATTAAAATATAATACATTTCTGTATTTTGAGTAAACATATTTTTCAGAGTTGTGTCTTCAGAAGGTTCTGGTTTTTATTTCTGCTGCAGAAAAATAAAAGTGTTTGTGAGTTAAAGCAGCGCTGAGGGAGAATCCATGTGAAAACAGAAACATATTCAGCTTTAATCCCGGTTTAAACTCAGATGTTAGTTTGAAGCTGAGATTTTCTCAGGCTGATGTTTTTAAAGCAGAACTTGATGGATCTGAATAATCAAACATGAATCTGCATTTAGGATCTTCTGCTCTGTTTTCAGCTCAAATCATCCTGGAGATGCAAAGCAGAACAACAGGCGAAGGACAAACGTTGTTATAAATACACAAAGTTAAATCACTTAATCCTAACAAGTCGTATAAAAGCTTTTTGGAAATTCATGGAAATTAAAACTCTTATTGGGTTTCATTACAGTCAGAGGAAACCAGAGCTTCACAGAGTGTTATTCCTATTGGAGATTAAAAATCACCACAATCCTCTTTAGTAAACAAGCTAAACAAATTATATTCAAACCTGAGAAGGAACCCGAGTCGCCGACGATTCAGTCATATTAAAATGAGATCCGGTTTCCTGAGGACGGGATGGAGGATCTGGAGGATCACATGATCACATTTCTTAGCTTAATTCAGCAACTATTTTACCTTCAGTGGCTAGAAAACTGCTATAAATATTAAAACTGACTTGAAGAGAAACTTCCTGAATTAACACCTTGAAATTGGGCCTCTGTCTCTTTAAGAAGCTCCTGCTCTTTCTGAAGCTCCACCTCCAGGAAGTCATCCAACATGGCTCCTCTACTCACTCTTTAATGTTTTTACCAGCGTTACCAGCAGCTCCTGTAACGAGTTCAGCTGATGTTTGCTAATTACTGCTGGCTAGTCTGAAGGAACAGAGTGGGGGAGGAGCTGCGGCTGGAAGGCGGGGCTAAGTCCACCCAGGCGTTTACAGCTGAATGGTTGCCATGGAGATGAAATGATTTCTGAACCAGGAAGGGATCAAAGCAGCACTGCAGGTTTGATTTTTATTAAATATTAAAATATGATGTAAAGATCAAAACAGATGATTTTACATGAAACTGTCCCTTTAAAAAATGAATCTACTTTCATTTAAACACATTAAATGAATCCCAATAAAAACATTTTGAAACATTGTTTTCATGTTTAATAAACATAAATTTTTTTAATGGAAAACATTTCAGTGAATCTAAAATCATAAATTAATTTTCCAGGTGAAAAACATCAAACTGCAGCGATGAAGATCAGAGCTCCGCTCGTTTCCATGGAAACATGCAACTGTTTACATCTCATTAATAACCTTCATGATGATTATGAACCAGCTTCCTCAGGTCTGCATCATGTAACAGGAAATAACTGAAGTGATAAAATGTCTGTTATATGTTGTGAATTCATGATGTTCAGAGTATTAAGAGCCTGTTTGGTGTTCAGATGGATCAGAACCAGGAGAAAGAAACCAAGATGTCATCAGTAGTGTAAGAGCCTTACTGTTGAAATGAGCAGTTACTGATGTGGCAGGAGCACACGGCTTGGACACCTGGGTGGTGGGAGTGTCGAGGTGGGCGTGACTGTCACTAAGGTATGAATGGGAGCCATACTGGCGCGCTGATTGTATGTATGAGGAAGCGGGTGCGCCGCTGGTGGTCATAATTTCTGTTGACCGTGTTGTAATGTCGCTTATTGTTGGCACCATCGTATGGTTTAGCCTGGTCAGTATGTGTCAGTTCATGTAAAATCTGAAGTATGACAGTCAAGTGGAATAAATTGATGATTGCAACAACAACCTGAAGCGACTTGGAGTGTATTGAAGCAGGCGTCGGACAGTTTAAAATTCACCGCGTTAACCCAGTGCGGCCCTCTACAATACCGCTAGTTTGCCGCACATTTAAGTAGTTTATTAAATATATTCAAACCCAAACACACGGATCTTCTCCTGGAGCTGCTCTTCACCTGTTCTCCATATTGCTGGAGTGGTAAATAATGACTTTTTATTGTAATATAAATCCCAGTTTGATGTTTGTGTTGCAGTTTGACCAGGATGAGGAGGATTGAGAGGAAGAAGTCAACCTGCTGTTCCCGCTCAGAGCCACCGGGGGGCGACGTCACAGCGCCATGTTGTGTGAGACTCTTATTGGTTTACAGCCTTCAGTTGGATCTTAATCATTACATTTCAGAGCTTCACTCTTAAAACATTCAACATTTGATCATTTCATGTTTTAATAATTGACTGTTTTCATGTGAAGTTCAGGTTTAATTCCCACCTCTAAGCTACAGCGTATGATTATTATAAACCCAAATCAGCCAGGAAACGAACTGAGACTTTATTCTGCTCTTCAGTTTTGTCCTTCGTCCTTTTTGAAGATTTTTCCGTCGGAAGTCATCCAGCTCAGTCTGACGTTTCCGTTCAGCTCCTGATCCTGCAGCTTCTGCTTCAGCTGAAACAAGAAAAGAAACTAAAGTTGAGTTTGTTCATCAACGGACCCATCAGTGTTCAGGAAAATAAATGTCTGCAAGTTTTCCTGTCAGCCTGGGAGCAGCAGAGAACCGCAGAGTTAGAAAATGAACACGAAACAGAACCGAGACAAAAAGAGCAAAGATCCAAAAGACGGAACAAGAGGAGGAGGAGAAGTTAGAGCTGAAACATCTGAATCGTTTCTTTCATCTGAAGGAAACATGAAACGAACTCTGACATGATGTTCTGGAGCCGAGATCCGTTAATAACTGAAGACGGATCGTGACCTCAGGGTTCACCTGGTTCAGAAACCCGTCCAGCACCGCCGGGTCGCTCAGGTCCAGAGAGGAATCCTGCAGAACCTTCAGTCTCACCACCTTCCTAACGATTCCTAAAGATTTGAACAAAATCGAAAACCAATAATGAACTCAGAGCCTCATGAAGCCTCGACCCTGATAACTTGGACCTATGCTGGTTGGTTCTGATTAGCTCGGGTCCTGTAAGCCAGAGGTTGACCCGCTGCAGGCGGCCGGTACCTTCACAGATCGCTCCGGCGTCCTCCTCATGGACGCAGTTCTGCAGCCCAAACCCGTTGTGCGCGCAGTCCGTCAGGCTGCTCTCGGTACCGGAGCAGACCAGGTCGTCCAGCATGATGCTTCCAGCTCCGGGTCCGTACTGGGCCCCACCTGGAGCTTCATAGGCCCGGTCACAGCCCAGCTCCCTGCAGACCACCGCGGCGTCGCTCAGGTCCCAGCCGTCATCACACACCGTCCCCCAGGCCTGGTTGTGGTAGACCTCCACCCGTCCAGAACATCGGCTCGGACCCGCCAGTCTGACCGGGGCGCCTGTTGGACGAAACGTTTCTCTGAGTCCGGAACCAAAACAGCCGTTTCCCCAGCGGGACTGACCCGCCAGGTGGAGACCGGCTTACCGCAGACCACCGCAGCGTCCTCAGCATGTCCGCAGCGGTTCGCCCCAAACCCGCTGTGGCCGCACTCAGTCAGGTCCACTTCGGTTCCGGAGCAGCTCATGTCAGCTAACCAGACCGGGCCGGTTCCTTCCCCAAAGCTTGCGGCGCTGAGGGCGGCCTGAGGCGGCCCGCAGCCCAGCTGCCTGCAGACCACCGCGGCGTCGCTCAGGTCCCAGCCGTCATCACACACCGTCCCCCAGGTGTCGTTGAACAGAACCTCGACCCGCCCGGAGCACCGGGTTGGACCGGTCAACCGGATCTGGGCTCCAGCTGAACGACACACCAAACATTCACTTCTTTACATCTGAACTGGAATCAAGAAACAGAAGTGAGTCTGAATCTGTTTGGCTGTAATGCGGCGTTTCCTACCACAGATGGCGCCAGAGTCTTCACTGTGATCACAGTCCTGAATGCCGAACCCGGGGTTGGAGCATCCGGACAGGCTGACTTCCCTTCCTGAACAGCTCAGGTTGCTGAGCCAGATCTCCCCGGTTCCCTGGCCAAAGTAGGCCGAGGTCGGAGCGCCGAGCGCCGCGCCGCAGCCCAGCTGCCTGCAGACCACCGCGGCGTCGCTCAGGTCCCAGCCGTCATCACACACCGTCCCCCAGGCGTCTCCATGGTAGACCTCCACCCTCCCTGAACACCGGGTTGGACCCGCCAGTCTGAACTGGGCTTCTCCTGGTCCAGACCAATGAAACTGGTTTTATTATCTGTCAGCATTCCAACCTGAAGCAGATCTACACCACACGCTCTGAAATGTGAAGAAAAACATGGCGGACAAGCCAGAGCTCCATCTGGTTTGGTTTGAAAAGACAAATATCTCAAAGATTTGGTCCATAAAGAGTGATGACAACACCATACTATCAGCTGCCGCCATGTTGCTACTAACTGTGTTTATTTCTTACTTCTTTTAACATGTTGTGTTCAAAGAGACGCTCTTTGCTGCCCCTAGTGTCTATCAGTTGCAGTTGCAACGAGCGCACAGAAAATAAAAGCAGGTAAAGTTTCTGCCAGGTTCAGAGCGTCAGGCATAAACCAAACTAAAGTCAGGACATAATTTTTGTTTTTGTTCAGCCTGAATTCACTGCAGGAAACAAAACAAATAATGTTTGAAAAATGCTGAGCGAACTGCGCAGCTTTGTAAATCTCTCCTGATCTCATGAATCAAACTGACCGGCTGGGTTTGATGCTGAGATGAATCCAGTTTTCACAGAAGTTTTTATCTGCAGTCATTCATGGCGTCTTACCTTCACAGATGACACCAGCGTCTTCTACATGTCCACAGTTATGGCTTCCAAATCCTCTGTGGAGACAATCAGCCAAGCTGCTCTCGGTTCCTGCACAGGCCACGTCGTCCAGCCAGATCGGGTCGGTTCCTTCACCAAAGTAGGCGACCGTGGGGGCGCTCTTTGGGGGGCCGCATCCCAGCTGCCTGCAGACAACCGCGGCGTCGCTGAGGTCCCAGCTGTCATCACACACCGTCCCCCAGACTTCATCATGGTACACCTCAACCCTCCCAGAACACCGAGACGGCCCGACTAACCTGGTCTGGGCGTCAACGACTGAGAGACACAGGGGAGAAACTGGAGATATAAAGACTGCTGGTTGGAGGAAAACATCCATCCATCCATCTTATTCCATCTTATCCGGGGTCGGGTCGCAGGGGGTAGCAGCTTCAGAAGGGAGGCCCAGACTTCCCTCCCCAGCCTCTTGTTCCAGCTCCTCCTGGGACCTGAACTCCTCACCAGGGAGGCGTCCAGGAGGCATCCTGACTAGATGCTCCACAACTGGCTCCTCTCGATGTGAAGGAGCAGCAGCTCTACTCTGAGTCCCTCCCTGATGACTGAGCTTCAGCTCTCTCTTCACCACGACGGACCGGTACAGCGCTCGCTTGACGGCAGACGCTGCGCCAATCCGCCTGTCGATCTCCCGCTCCCTTCTTCCCCCATTCGTGAACAAGATCCCGAGATACTTGAACTCCTCCACTTGGGGCAGGACACCCCCCCTGACCCGGAGAAGGCACTCTACCCTTTTCCGGCTCAAGACCATGGCCTCGGATTTGGAGGCACTGATCCCCATCCCGGCCGCTTCACACTCGGCTGCGAACCGCTCCAGCGAGAGCTGCAGATCACGATCTGATGAAGCCAAAAGGACCACATCGTCTGCAAAAACCAGAGATGAGATCCTAAGGCCACCAAATCGGATCCCCTCAACACCTTGGCTGGTCTAGAGATTCTGTCCATGAAAGTGATGAACAGAATCGGTGACAAAGGGCAGCCCTGGCGGAGTCCAACGCTCACCGGAAACGAGCCCGACTTACTGCCGGCAATGTGGACCAGATTCTGACACCGGTCATACAGGGACCTGACAGCCCGTATCAAAGGGCCCGGTACCCCATACTCCTGGAGAACCCCCCACAGGGCTCCCCGAGGGACACGGTCAAACGCCTTCTCCAGGTCCACAAAACACATGTAGACTGGTTGGGCGAACTCCCAGAACCCTCCAGGACTCTGCTGAGGGTGTAGAGCTGGTCCAGTGTTCCACCACCAGAACCAGAACCACCCTGCTCTTCCTGAATCCGACCGACCCTCCTCTCCAGGACCCCTGACTAGACCTTTCCAGGGAGGATTAAGAGTGACATTCATCTAAATAAACTCATTTTAGAGAAAGTCAGGCAGAATCATCAACGATGCAAATTTCAGGCAAACTGCTGCTGAGACTCAGAATCAGGATCAGCAAAAATTTGAATATTGGCCCAAATATTGAGGATGTGGATGAAATTAAAAATTTATCATATTTGATCAGATCAATAAACAGGATTTGATTTCTGCTGAACTGAACTGACTCCAGAAAACCCAGTGGACCAGGACCGGCAAGTGACTCCTGGTTCTGGTTCCTCTACTCTCTTCCTCCAGACTCTGAGACCTTCAGGTTCTGGTTCTGCTCAGCCCGGGCCAGGCGGTTCTGATGGACCCATCTGTGCATGGCGGATCATGAAGTTCTGACTGCAGCTGAGGTCCAAACATTTTGGATCAAACTTATGAATGGATTTCATTTGATCATTTTATCTGCAGCTGCACATTTTTTTGAACCACACTTTTTCCTTCCACTCAACTTTTAATGAATGTTCTTGGCTTCTTTGTGGAAAGTTTCACCGACTTCCGTTATTGATCCTGTACAACAACGTGATCATAGAATATTTCTATACTAAAATCTTTTTTATTGTTTCTTTCAGAGAAACTGCTATGAAAATAATTTATTCAGTTTTTAAAGTAAAATAAACTTTGTAATGATATTTAAATTAACAGAGATAAACATGTTTATACATTTGGAAGATTTTTTTTCCATCTTTACTTTTTTTATGAATACACATCAAAAACTTTTGGATTCATTCAGAAACAACCTGAACTGCTTTAGATACTTTGTCTCTTATTTCTCATCACCTGTCCAACAGTTTGCTCTCTGTTGCTGTGACGACCAGCCCCCCACCACAGCTGAGGATTTGAACCCATTTCCTACCTGCTGTTGCCGTGACGACCAGCCCCCCACCACAGCTAAGGATTTGAACCCATTTCCTACCTGCTGTTGCTGTGACGACCAGCCCCCCACCACAGCTGAGGATTTGAACCCATTTCCTACCTGCTGTTGCCGTGACGACCAGCCCCCCACCACAGCTGAGGATTTGAACCCATCTCCTACCTGCTGCAGCCAGCAGGACCAGCAGGATCGTCTCCATTGTTCCTCTCCAGTCTGATTGCAGGATTTCAGCTTCTTCACTTTTACCAACAACATGCAAAATTTTATACAAACTTATTTGCATTTCAGGGGAAAGTTTATTTTGACACTTGGCTTTAAAAGAACAAACATGTTGAATCTTATTTAAATCCCAAATTTCTCATCTGACTTCAGCAGCAGAACAACAAACAGCAGAATCCAGTTTTTAACATTTTCTTCTTGACATGAAGCTGAAAAACTTGCAGATTCATCCCATAATAATCAATGTACTGGTGATTATTTACCAAACCAAACATCCAACCAAAGTTCCATCCAGCCACTGAGGTTCTGAGTCCAGTTTCTGTACGCAGGTAAAAGAAGTTCAATGTCCAAACGTGTTGATTGTTCTGGATGATTCATTTTTCTATTTCACTAAACTATTACAGAGTTCAAACTTTCCTTTGTTCTCATGCTGCCTCTTGCTCTGGTAAAACCACAGGCCCCAAACCCAAATGCCTGCTGGTTCTGAACCAGGCCCGGCACTAATGGAAAGTGGACCGACCCACATTACTTCCTGTTTTAGAAAATAAATAAGAAAACACAAAATAAATTAAAAACAATCATTAACCTACAAATAAACTCTGTAAATAATACAAAAAATATAAATTTAAGAATAAACTAACAAAATTCAAAAGGATCAAGAAATAAAGAATCAATAGCTCCAACAATCAATATCCTCAGTCAGACATCATTTATCAGGTTTTCTGATTGTCTCCTGTTTCATCAACATCAAACTGATGAAAACTAGTTTGTGTTTGTTTTTCTGTTTGACATAAAAAACCTAAAAAAAGAACCAAACAGAAACGATCCAGAAGCTACGGAACGAGTTTGGTGCCAGAATTAAAATGAGCTTTTAATTAAAACCTGGGTTTGAATATCCCAGTTACCTTTAAGCTGTTTTAGCTGTGAAAACATTTTCTGTTGGGTTTAAAGGGACAGTTTGTGTTTCCTGCTTCCTTCAGGCTGTTTTCCTTGGTTTCCATCAATTGTTGCATTAGTTGCCGCCTGCTCGTCTTTTTGCATGAGCTGCATCTGCATCACAACTGCTGGTGAAAACATGAAGACATTTTCTTAATTGTCCTTTTCTGTCCTTTCATAGACATGCTTCCATAATTACAACAGTAATCATGCATTTCGTGTGTTAAACAAACATATTTGCATTTAACAGTCTGCATTTTCTATAGCATCTCCCATTAAAGCACAATTACCTCCCAGAAAGGTCAAAGGGCAGATGCTCATGTTTGCTCGAACTGAAGATAATCACAGAAATTTATAAAGAAAATTCCAAAGAAGGAAATTATTTCATAAACAAACAACGTTTTGTCTTTTTGTCTGTCTGGCTGCTTCCTGCAGCTCAGACTGTCTCCATTCACTTCCTGTTGGTTCAGCTTCTTTCTCAGGTAAAATATTCAGCAGACATAAATTAAGCGGATCTTCTACGCAGCCCGACCTCGGCTTCAGAGGTGTTTTATTTGGCTGCTGAAATGTCAGAGAAACAAAATGGCGTCAGGAAGCAGCAGCAGGTCGAAGATGGACAACAAGAGGATCTCTTTAATCAAGTGAGGATCCGCTGGACTCATCTAAAAACAGGGGCAACAATTCCTGGAGCGGCGGACCGAGAAGACTTTTCCAGGTAGGAGCTGCTGCCGTCATGCTAACGCGGTCGATGCTAACCTGTTTGGCTTGTTTGTGCTGGGAGGTTCTGGTTCTGGTTCTGGTTCTCTGCTGACAGTTGATGAGCCAAATGAGCTCAGAAGGATTCTGCTGTGGTTATAATCCATCCTGTGGTTTTCTGTTTGCGGAGCTGCTGTGGTCACTTTGACACAACAAAAATGTTGGAATCTGAATTTCAAGTTTTAAAATCTGTTTTAATGCTGCTAGAGAAAGGAGCAGGTGACTAAAGATGGCCGCCATCTTTAGTCACCATTTTCAGCCATTTTTGGCTGGTGAAGTTACAAAACAAAAGGAAGAACATTCATCCTAAAAAATAATTCTGAGGC
Source organism: Xiphophorus couchianus (assembly GCF_001444195.1). Classification (NCBI taxonomy): domain Eukaryota; kingdom Metazoa; phylum Chordata; class Actinopteri; order Cyprinodontiformes; family Poeciliidae; genus Xiphophorus; species Xiphophorus couchianus. The sequence goes on from NC_040251.1 coordinate 6,054,839, forward strand.
TTAGTACAATATTACTTTCCTGAACCTTAATTGAGATCTAAATATTGAATTATATTTTATTTTGACTATACTGACAAATGTAAATACTGAGGTAATATTTTGGGGTTAAAGTTCCTCCAATCTCACGTTTATTTTGTTTGGTGCAGACAGTGGAGCTTTTATTTTAGTGAAAGTAGAAAATATGAGTTTTAACAGGATCTCAGCTGCTTCTCTGTCAGTAGCTTTATAGTGCTTCATGATGGGACCAAAATAATGAAGACAATAAATAATCTAAATTACATTATTCCAGAAGTCCTTGTCTTTAGTTCAGCTGAAGTTTTCTGATAGGTATTTTCTCAACCAACATAAAAAGAACCACAGACAACATTTATTATTCTTCAGCCAAGCTTTCGCAAAAGGAGAAAACGCAGCGAGTCGCTTCTACAAGCTGCCGCTGGAGCTCGACTTTTATTTGGGAAAGAAGGAAGTGGATGACGAAGAAAACAAGTTTTTATCTTTGCACACAGTTCATCTAGTTAAAGATGGAACAAGCAGAGATGTTTTGTAAGGGTGAGTCACAAAACCCAACATAGTATCAGTTTACACACAGACACACACACACCTGTGGGGGTGTGTGTGTGTGTGTGTGTGTGTGTGTGTGGGCTTTGTGTGGATTGCCTTTGTAAATCAAATGACGACAGAATATAAAAGATAGTCTCATACAATTTATCAGTGATCAATCTGCTTTATTAGAGTGATCTTTATTATTTACAGTTTTCTAGAGTCAAACAGCCAATCGGCTCCTCATTACAGTTAAAATCCCCCACAGCTGCAGTTTCATATTTCTGCACATTTATTCTACTTCAGAAAACGATCCGACACAAACGGAACTACAACCCAACGAATCTGATCTTCAAAATACTAAATATTACTAAATAAATGTTGAGCAGTTTGATCCAGAACTAAACGTCGTCTAGTTTGTGGAAAATCTTCCCGTCCTCCTTCCTCCTAAAGTGAACTTTGACCTGTGGGCTTCCTGCCTGCTGCTGCAGCTTCACCTCCTGCTGGAACCAGAACGTTAAGATAAGAATTTATCAGTGATGTTGGCACTGCACAGAGTTTCTCCTGACCTTAATGCTTTTGGATTAAATGCATAATTTGCACAACAATCTGGAATGAGACGGACAGGAGGGGAGGAGTCATCATCTTATCGTTTCTTTATTGTTGCATTTTGGTGTTTTTGGTATTTTATTCTTTTCTCTTAATGATTAGTTATTGAAATCTTTTGTATTCAGATCCTCCAGGAGAAACTTCCCAGTTCGAAGATCATCTGGGGACCTGAAAGCTCATAAACATCATTCTATCTACCCCACAGGATGATGCTGCCACCTCCAACCTGCCCTCAATAATCTGGGATCCACTCAAGTCTCTGAGACCTGATGAGTCTGGGTCCGGTTCTGAAGGTTCAGTTCAATACGATTCATTTATTAGACAATTGACAAATTAAAAAATCATCTGAATTCAGATATTTATTGTAATGGTGCTCATTATTACTTATTCAAATTAGTTTAAAAAGTTTCTAAGGAAACCCAGCAGTCTTTGACTTGCAGCGTTTTCTCCTCCTGACCAGCAGGGGGCAGAAAGACGTCAGAATCTTTGGTTCTGTTGGATCCTGAAATCCTGGTTTGGACCTGAAACCTGCTGCAGCTTCCTGTTCAGAAACATTTGAATGTGTTTATGAACGCTCCTGTGTTTACCTGCTTCAGCAGGTCTGCCAGCACTGCAGGCTCTTCCAGGTCCAGACTGGAGGTTCTGACCAGCTTCACTTCCAGAACCTTCAGTTTTACTGGAGCTGTGATAGAGAAAAGCTGCATCAGTTCTGATTCACTGGTTTATGATCCGTTCATGATTTCATCCAGCAAACTGAAAACACGGACCAGACCCGGGAAAGTCACCAGACTGGCGCTTGATTTGGGTCCGTCTGGATTCTTTTGATTTGTTTTTAACTCAATGAAAGTATTAAAAGTCACGTCAGTAACTTCAAAAAGTTGCTTCAGTTTCATGGAGAGGAGAAACGAGACGTTGAGATTTAAAAAATGACTTTTGTCTGCAGACGTCTCACCTGTTGGGTTTCTGAAACGACCTTTAACCCCTGCAGGTTGCTAATCTGAAACTTTGAGGCCTGTTTTCTACATTCAATGGCTTCATTATCCGTTTTATTTCTGTCTGGTCTGGTTAGAAATCTCACTTTCAGAATCTGTAAAGGACTCAAAGCTCTCCAGGTGAGGCTGTTCTGGCTTTGTCATAGGAAGTCTTACTTTCAAACCTTTTCTTAGTTTCTGTATTTGTTTTTATTTGAACATTGAAATCATTTCTACCAAAGTAAAGCTGAATCCTGCTGGAGGTTTACCTTCGTAACAAATAAACGCTCTCTTAATGTCGCAGTACTCGTCCTCCCAGCTTCCTGACTCTTGGAAATACGCCACTGCACAGACGCTGGTGTCGGTGCTTTTGTCGGGTTTTCCAGATTTCCAGTGTGTGAACAGGAACTTGCTTCCGTCCGCCCACTTCCACTGGCCGGCGTTGTTGTAGAGTCCGATCCAGGCTCTCTGTGGGGAGTCCAGAGAGAGAGCAGAACATTTCCAAACGTTTCCTGTCCTCTGAAGGTTTACCTCAGAATCTGACCTCTGACCTCACAATCCCTTAGAACAGTCTTTCTCAAACTGTGGTTTGTCGACCACTGGTGGTCTGCAGACGCCCCCTTGTGGTCTGTGAGGTACTGCATGTAAATAACCTTTGATTTGCTGTGATGTGCGCGATGCTACAGTTGGCTTACCAAAGGACTGTGTTGAAAATAGACAAATAGCAGTTAAAGACCAGGAAGAGAAAATATGAAAATATGGCAGAAAGTTTCTCAGGGTGGGTTGCAGAGTTTTAGTTTTTGAACCATTATGATACATAATGGTTTGTAGCTGTTCTGAATGTGACATGACAGTGACGGGACGGTGAACAGCGCTGCGCCCCACGCTGACTAACTGCATCTTATCACCCAAAATAAAACCATTGGACTATCTACTGGCTGAAAGAAAATGTTTGTTTTTGCCGAAGCAAAATAACCCTAAAACATTGTTTAGTCCACACAACACTTGTGGTGAAGAACTTTTTTGGTTTCCATGTATTTTCTTTCAGAGTCTGTAAATAACTCGGATCGCCCCAAGTCGACGGTCACATTCACAGAACAGAACCACCTTTCACATCAGGAGGAACAAAAACAATCAATTAAGACACTAATATTTTCATTAAAGGTTATATAAATTTATTAGGCCTGAAAAAGTTTGAAAAATGCTCAGAAAACTGATTTTCAACAGAAAATGAATGTTGGAGTCAAAATGTGACAGGAAGTGAAGTGAGCAGCTTCCTGAGAAACGCAGAGAAGCTGTAACTAAGCAACCGACTGAGCTGGGCGCCTGAAACCGGAGGAACATCGCTCATCATCTGAAATGTTTCCCCTCCTGGCAAAACAACCGAAACCCTCCGAGTCCGAGACAACTGGGTCAGTTTGTGTTTATTTCCCTTCAATGTACTTCTGATTTCTTTATGTTGGTCACAGCGCGTTAAGCATGGCGCGTTAAGCATGGCGCGTTAAGCATGGCGGTTACGCTAGCATTATGCTGCGGTTTATGTCAGGCTAACATTAATGAACCACATGGATGTCAGTGTTTTTGTTTCAAACTGCGTTACTAGTGATTCATTTTTCTCACCATTGTTTGTCCCTTTAGATGCTGCAGCCTGAGCAGGTGTGTGGGCGGGGCCAGCCCAGCACTTCCTGTTTAAATGGCTCTGATGTCACTGATGACATCACTGGGTTCTTCCAATGGAGGGTTTTCCTTCTTTATTTTGTTTTCTTTAACCCTTTGAGTTGTCCTCTATCACATTGCATTTCACAGACCAATTTAGTTACACAGATGAGTTTATAAATCAGATTAATAATCTTAATTCTCTTCCTTTGTTTAGATTTTATTTGGTTTCTCCTGTTTTCTCAGGTTTGGTCTGATGAAGTGCAGCTGTGTTGCCAGTTTGTATAAAACCAGGAGGATTTATGTCAAACTAAAGATGTTAAACAATAAAATCCCCAGAAGAATCTGGAACTGGCTGATGATGCTGCTGTGTCTCTTTCACCCTTTGACTAGACCACTTCAGTCCCTGACGATCAGCTACAAGACACTCTGGAGAAATCTGTGATTTCCTCAAAGCAAAACCACTTTACAGTTTCCTTGGGCAATCTCCAAGTCTGACTACAAATTCTCTATTGGTTTGAGTTCTAGGCTTTGACTAGGCCACTCCAATAGATTTAGATGTGTCCCCTCAAACCGCTGGAGTGTTCCAGTCTCATCACTGACCGGCTGAAACAGCTTCTGCTGAATATCCCTGTATTATTATCCCCATCCCCGCAGCATGATGCTGCCACCATGAAATCAGCTGTTTCCTTCAAAACCTTCTGACTAATTCCAATAATAATCTGAACTTAGCTGGAATAGATTTATAATGTTTAACTCAATAAAGAGTTAAACATTGTTTTTGAATGTTTAACGTTGTTTTTGATTTGTTTTCTCTGCAATAAAAATCAGTTAAGATGATCATTTGGTAAGAGTATCAATCCGCCGTCCAATTTTAGTGATTCCACTTTGTTCTTCTGTTTGTTCCTCACAGTAAAAACATTTTAATACGTTTAAAATCAGAAGGAAATCAGCAGCTTAAACAGAAATAAATTACATTTGATCCAGCTGGTATTTATTCTGTGACAACAGCTGAACTTACGTAGCTGAACTGGGAGTAGACCATCTGCTTTAAGTCGGCCATGTTGTTGAGGACGTCGACGTCGGCCATGTTGTCGATGGTTGCCAGGTCTGTGTAGCGCTGTCTGCAGAACGTCCGAGCGTCGGACCAGCTCTTTGGGTCGTAAACAAAGTGGTATTTTCGTGCAGGAAGTGAAGAGACGGCGCACACTGCTGCAGATATAAACCAACATGAGAAAAACTGTTACATTTAATTAATCTTGAAGATTCAGTCTGAATATTTCTGTTGACAAACCTGATGCAGCAGCGAAGAACAGGATAAAGTTCTCCATGTGTCATCGGCTGTTTGCTGTTCTGGCTGAAACTGTTTCATTGTACATCACTTATGTACAAAAACAAACAGCATTTGCATTTTCTGTGAAGCATCATTTTCATGTCAAACAAACTCAAAACACTTTTATTTACATAGTGAAGGTCATGAAACTCAGGCGTTTTCGTTTCCCTGACGAATCAGTCCCTCCCTCTCTGCTGGTGGGATGTTGAGCCTAAGCTAATACTCGACTCCATCCATGTGTCCAATTCACATTTTCTAGAATTAACAGGAAATATTTCTAAAAATCTGTTTTAATCTGATGTATCAAAGTTATCAAAAGTTTTTAGCTTCACAGCATGTGGGCGTGGCCGCAATATGTGGGCGTGACTACAGCATGTGGGCGTGGCCGCAGCATTTGGGCGTGACTACAGCATGTGGGCGTGACTACAGCATGTGGGCGTGGCCACACCTCGAAGTCTGACCAAAAGTATGAAGATGGAAGAACTTCCACACCAACCCAGCTGCATCACCCTTTGTGTCTCATAACAGAGCAGCACCAACACATTCACACGGTCAGCTGGTGACATCACGTAGCCCCGCCCCCTTTCAACAGGAAGTCACTTATTCTACTGCTGGACGTCTTCCTTTTACTGTTTCACCTGACTCACCTGAGGGATAATCTCCAGGCCTCAGTCATAAAAACCTGATTGGAACATTAAACAGCTTCTTATCAATAATCAATCGCTCTGATGTCGTTCAGCCATTGCCAAAGTGATCAATGATCTCTACATAAATCCAGACTGCAGTCAGAAGCAGTTCTGGTACCGTTGGAAGGTCATGAATAAGATCCAGTTGAAGTAATTTTACACATTCCACATTTTGAGTGCAGAATAATAAGAAAAACATTGTTTACATGTAAACAAACCCCTGAAAAGCATCTTAAATCAATATTTCTGCTCTGGAATAAACCACATCTTCTCCAGCAGCATATTTATTCCTTCAGGACTTTGTTGTTTCCATCAGGGTTCAGAGGTCATGACCTTTGGTGGACAAGGGTTCAGCTCTTCACCAGAAATGATCAGAAAGTTGTTTTATTTCAAACTGCTGTGATGGACTAATGTGGTTTGTTTTCCTGACTGTCCCAACAAAATATAAAGTCTGAATAATTTCATTTTTTTTCTGTATTTAAAAATGATTTAATCTGAAATGAAAAAAGGACAAAATCTTAAGGAAGAAACTGGTGTTTCCGTCTGTTTCCTGTTTCAGTGTAAAGCTGATTTCCTAAGGATCCACTTCCCCTCAGCATTTAAAGCCCCCAAATATCACAAATCAATCACCCTTTAAAGACTAAAGATAAAATATTAACTTTTAAACCACCATTTAACCCAAAACCGATTAAATGTAATGATCCAGTATTTAAAGTTCATCTTTCTTCTTCTTTGGTTTGTGGAGGATTTTTCCGTCTGGTCGTTTCCTCCAGCTCACTTTCACGTCTCCTTTCACTCCGTCGTCCTTCAGCTTCTGTTTCAGCTGAAACACAAATACGTCCTGAATATTTATTATCATTTCCCCCTCAGATTCACCAACCGGCTGGAAATGTTTATGATGTGATATGATAAAATAAAAGATGATGACCTTGATCAGGAGTTCCTCCATCATGGCGGAGTCATCCTCCGTCAGAGACGATGGAAACTCCAGCTGCAGTTTCACCAGATGCTTTGACTGGACCGCTTTTAGAGAAAGAAGATTTATGATTTATTGTAATGTTATGTTGCAGCGATGAGACGATATCAGACAAAAGGAATATTGATGTGCAACATATTTTTACTCAAGTAAAAGTAAAAAGTATCCATCCTAGAAATTACTCCAGAGAAAAAAGTATTTGGTAAAAAGTCAACTCAACTACCGAGTACCTGATCAAATGATCATGTTCTTGCTGCAACGCTTCAGTCTGGAACCAGGATTAGTTGTTTGGTTGGTCAGTTATTGGCTGTGAAGTTGACTAAAGAGTGAAGGATTCCTCACCAGCGTAACAAACGAAGGCTTTCTTCTCGCCGCAGCTCCAGTCCTCCCATTTCCCAGCGTTCCCAAAGTTAGCAGCAGCGCATCCCTCCTTCCCGTTGTGATTGGGTTCGTCTCGGTTCCAGTTCCTGAAGGAGGAGTTCCCTCCATCCGCCCACTTCCAGGAGTCTCGGTACAGACCCATCCAGGCCGCTCTCTGGACCAAACCCTGGATCACCTTGTTGTCAGACAGGTGTCTCACGCCGGCCAGGTCTCTGTAATGTTCTCTGCAGAAGCTCTGAGCTTCAGTCCAGCTCCGTTTGGTACTGCTGTAGTAAAACGTAGGATTTGTTCCTGAAAACAGACCATAGCAGTCGAACAAGAAAACCTGTAGATTGATTTGAATCGCTGAGGAAAACAGAAGAAGAGTCTGTTCTTTGTGTATCTGAGGAATCCTTACCGCAGACATTGAAGCAAACCGTGTGTAAGGTTTGAGAGCAGGACACATCGTACCAGGATCCATCTGCACTTAATGCACCACAGCTCTCTCTGCCAAACTTATTGTTGGGTTGTCCAGCTGCCCAGTTCCTGAACTGGTTCTGATACTGGTCTGACATGGACCACCTCCAGCTGTTCACGTCTTCATGCAGTCCGATCCAGGCCTGCTGGAGACATTCAGAGGCCACAGTGAATTCCTCCTCCAGATATTTAGTGTTTTAATTGACGGCGTTTTGCTTTCAGCTCATAATGTGACTCTGCTGTCATTTTCCAGCTCATCTGTATCTGATTTCCTGCTTCTGGTTGAATTCCTGAGCACTTAGCCCCTCCCACCTTAAATAAAACCAATCAGAAAACTTCATCACGTGAAAGGAAACATACACTGGTTCTTCCTGTTGCCAGGTCGTTCAGCATCCTCACATCCTCCATGTTGGTGATGGTTGCCAGGTCTTTGTGATTTTCTCTGCAGTATCTCTGAGCTTCTGTCCAAGTCTTCAGCTCATCAACGATTATATATTCACGTGTAGGAAGTGTTGAGTTCCCACAAACCACTGCAAGGAGAAATATACATCTGAATTATTTTAGCTAAAGCAAAGGTTGAGCCGGGAAACTTCTGATCTGGATTAAATATGATTCATTTTTATGCATGAACGTATTCATATGGATGCAGTGATGAAATAAATGTGAACTCAAGGCTGAGTTTTACTTGTCAGCTCTCTTTGGAGACATTTTTATGGGAACAGCTGAAAACAGAAACATTAACACTGTTATTGACGGTGGCTGAGCAGATAAGCTAGTAGCTTTGTGACTGGAGTGTTAACCATGTTAGGATCCACTCTTGTCTTGTTTCTGAAACGGAGATAATCCCACATTATGGATGCGGTTTAGTGGCTGATGATAACTCAGGTAATCTGATCTTGGATCAGAAGTTAAATTATCTTGTATTGCATTGTAATCTGGTTTTTAATATTTTAATTGTCGCTAAAAACATAGCAAAGTGTCATTAAGGGCTCCAGGATATTTCAATTTCACTTTAATCCAGTGAAACCAGTGAGTTACTGGTTTGATGAGTTGGAGAGTAGTCCTGAACAAACGTCACAACAGAGAACCGTATTTCCATCAGTCTGCTCTGAGTCAGTCAGTCGACGCATGGCTCTGGTTCTGGAACCAGTCTCCTTGAGAGGGGCTGGACATACTTCCACTCTGGAGTTGCCCAGGGAGAGAGGCGTCGGGCAGGAGTGGGCATACTTGTTGCTCCCCATCTGGGCGCCTGTACATTGGGGTTTACCCCGGTGAACGAGAGGGTAGCATCCCTCCGCCTACAGGTGGGGGGACGGGTCCTGACTGTCGTCTGTGTTTATGAGCCGAACGACAGTTCAGATTACCCACCCTTCTTGGAGTCCTTAGAGGGGGTACTGGAGAGTGCTCCTCCTGGGGACTCCCTTGTTCTACTGGGGGAGTTCAATGCTCACGTGGGCAACGACAGTGAGACCTGGAGGGGCGTGGTTGGGAGGAACGGCCCCCTGATCTGAACTCGAGTTGTGTTCTGTTGTTGGACCTGGAGGGGCAGATTTAGTCAGAGGACTTGACTGAATCTCTGGTCCTGAACTGTGAAATGTCTTAAGGAAGATCTTTGGTCTTCCTGACTCGAGTTAAAAATGAGATCTGTGTTCAGAGACGGTTTTCAGTTCCCACTGCCTGCATGTTTAGATCCGTCTCTGATCCAGATCACCTGGTTCAAATGACTGCATGACCTCCTCTGCAAGCCATCTGGTACTGCAGCCATCCAGTGCTGCAGCCATCCGGTGCTGCAGCAGTCTGGTAATGGCTGCATGTTTTAGTCAGGAGAAACATGCAGGGCAGCAGGACCCTGATGACCAGAACTGGGAAACGAGGTTATAGACAGTGGCGGCATAGTTACTTTGAAAAAGTAACTTTAATCAGATTACTGATTACTTGATTTGGAAAGTAACTAAGTTACATTAAAAGTAACTTTTTTAGTTACTTTCAGCAGCTGCTAACAACAACACTGTGAAAATTACTTTGATCTTTGCCAAAATTTAATTGCAAGTTATTTTATAATGATAACATCAACAATGTGTCTCTACTTGTACATTTGAGCTGAAGGGGAAATTGTTTAATGGTTACAACAGTACAAAAAAAACCTTTGGTGATTGTTACATGTTTTTGTATGATCCACTATTGTGTGGAAAACTATAAAGAGGATTTTAGAGACACCTCTCCCTGCGCTGTGTTTGCTGTCACTGATCTCCTCCTGCGGCTCCACAACTCAAATGACTCCTGCACAGATTAGTGACACTTATCTTAAAATGAATAATTATAATAACGTTTAGTTGCACAACTTTACAGACACGTTCTTTTGCAGCTGTTTTCATGCTTATTGTGCTTATTGTCTTCATATGAGTCTCGACGTTTGCAGTTTATTAACTTGACATAAACAAAGACGCAGCGGGACGGATCATCAGGGAAATGATGGGCAGGGAGAGCCTGACTAAAACTGCCTTAATGACAGACAAATTCTGGGGCTTATTATGTGTCTCTGCTTATTTCCAAGCCCAAATGAGCAACTTCACCTTCAAAAACGAGCCCAAAAACCGCAACCAGTGACTCATTAAATCTGCAAGCGACTTTAGAAAAAAAAACAAGCCTAAAGCTGCTTATAATAATCGGACCTGGCCACAGAAACTCAAATTAGTTCCTGTTTTCCCAGCAACAAAATGCGCATCTCCCTCCATTGTTTATGTTTGTGTTGCTGTTGATACTGTTGCATAGAAACGGCGGTCGCTAACCAAGACTCGAGGAAATAAAATTTAATTACAAAAGAAAATAGTAAAGCGCAGTGATTTGGACAAGTAACTTTAATCTGATTACTGGATTTGAAATAGAAATGTGTTGGATTACTCCTTACTGAAAAAAGTGGCCCGACATCACTAGCTATTGCGTATGCAATCCATAATCAACAGAGCAGACTACAGGCTTAATGGTGGCTTACCATTGTAGCAAATGAATGGCCTCTGTCCATCACAGTCCCAGTTCTCCCACTGTCCAGAGTTTCCCAGGTCTGCTGAAGCACAGTGCTCACCAGATCCACTAGGTTCACTGGATCTCCAGTAGCTAAACGAGAACCTGCTTCCATCCACCCACATCCAGAAAGGTCTGTGGAAACCAATCCAAACATTTTGTCCTGCTGGTATCAGCGTCTGGATCTTCTGGATGTCTGTCATGTTTCTGACTCTGGCCAGGTCTGTGTAATGGTTTCTGCAGTAGCTCTGAGCCTGAGTCCAGTTCATGTCGACGTTAATGAAGGTAAACTTAACATCTGAGTCTGAAACAAGAATTTTATTAAGCAAAACAGCATCAGAGGAAAACAGCAACCAATGTTTAAACCAGTGTTTCCCAACCCTGGTCCTCTAGGCTCACTGCCCTGCATGTTTTAGGCATTCCCCTGCTTCAGCAAACTTGATTTCAATTGAAGGCTGATGAACAGGCTTTTGCTGAATTGCAGTCATCTGAATGGGTGGCTCTAGTTCTGGAATCAGTCTCCTAGGGGTTGGACATTCTTCCACACTAGAGTTGCCCCTGGTGAGCAGCACCAGGCAGGAGTGGGCATACTTGTTGCCCCCCATCTTGGTGCCTGTACATTGGGGTTTACCCTGGTGAACGATAGGAGTAGCCTCCCTCCGCCTACGAATGGGGCGACGGGTTCTGACTGATGTGTTTATGCACCAAACAGTTCAGATTTTGAAGTCCCTGGAGGGTGTACAGGAGAGTCCTGGGGTCTCCCTTATGTGAGTCCTGGAGGGGCGTGGTTGGGAGGAACAGCCCCCCCGATATGAACTCGAGCCGTG